>NW_020230593.1:625000-693118 GCF_003227715.2 Harpegnathos saltator | reverse complement strand
CGCTTCTACTGGGAGTAGAGAGTCGTCCATGTATCCAAAAATGTAGGTTTTGAAAGGGCTTAATTGGTACCTGTCCAAAGCCTGGTATCTCTAACCGTTTAGGAGATATCGAAGGGTAAAGATTTTCTAAACCTTTCTCCGTCGATATCCAGCCTTCATCCGTCGATATCTCCGCTTCTATTGGGAGTAGAGGGTCGTCCATGTAGTCCAAAATGTAGGGTTTTGAAAGGGCTTTAATTTGGTACCTGTCCGAAGCCTGTATCTCTAACCGTTTAGGAGATATCGAAGGTTAAAGTTTTCTAACCTTTCTCCGTCGATATCCAGCCTTCATCCGTCGATATCTCCGCTTCTATTGGGAGTAGAGGTCGTCATTGTAGTCCAAAATGTAGGGTTTTGAAAGGGCTTTAATTTGGTACCTGTCCGAAGCCTGTATCTCTAACCGTTTAGGAGATATCGAAGGTTAAAGTTTTCTAACCTTTCTCCGTCGATATCCAGCCTTCATTCGTCGATATCTCCGCTTCTATTGGGAGTAGAGGGTCGTCATTGTAGTCCAAAATGTAGGGTTTTGAAAGGGCTTTAATTTGGTACCTGTCCGAAGCCTGTATCTCTAACCGTTTAGGAGATATCGAAGGTTAAAGTTTTCTAACCTTTCTCCGTCGATATCCAGCCTTCATCCGTCGATATCTCCGCTTCTATTGGGAGTAGAGGGTCGTCCATGTAGTCCAAAATGTAGGGTTTTGAAAGGGCTTTAATTTGGTACCTGTCCGAAGCCTGTATCTCTAACCGTTTAGGAGATATCGAAGGTTAAAGTTTTCTAACCTTTCTCCGTCGATATCCAGCCTTCATCCGTCGATATCTCCGCTTCTATTGGGAGTAGAGGGTCGTCATTGTAGTCCAAAATGTAGGGTTTTGAAAGGGCTTTAATTTGGTACCTGTCCGAAGCCTGTATCTCTAACCGTTTAGGAGATATCGAAGGTTAAAGTTTTCTAACCTTTCTCCGTCGATATCCAGCCTTCATCCGTCGATATCTCCGCTTCTATTGGGAGTAGAGGGTCGTCATTGTAGTCCAAAATGTAGGGTTTTGAAAGGGCTTTAATTTGGTACCTGTCCGAAGCCTGTATCTCTAACCGTTTAGGAGATATCGAAGGTTAAAGTTTTCTAACCTTTCTCCGTCGATATCCAGCCTTCATTCGTCGATATCTCCGCTTCTATTGGGAGTAGAGGGTCGCCATTGTAGTCCAAAATGTAGGGTTTTGAAAGGGCTTTAATTTGGTACCTGTCCGAAGCCTGTATCTCTAACCGTTTAGGAGATATCGAAGGTTAAAGTTTTCTAACCTTTCTCCGTCGATATCCAGCCTTCATCCGTCGATATCTCCGCTTCTATTGGGAGTAGAGGGTCGTCATTGTAGTCCAAAATGTAGGGTTTTGAAAGGGCTTTAATTTGGTACCTGTCCGAAGCCTGTATCTCTAACCGTTTAGGAGATATCGAAGGTTAAAGTTTTCTAACCTTTCTCCGTCGATATCCAGCCTTCATCCGTCGATATCTCCGCTTCTATTGGGAGTAGAGGGTCGTCATTGTAGTCCAAAATGTAGGGTTTTGAAAGGGCTTTAATTTGGTACCTGTCCGAAGCCTGTATCTCTAACCGTTTAGGAGATATCGAAGGTTAAAGTTTTCTAACCTTTCTCCGTCGATATCCAGCCTTCATCCGTCGATATCTCGCTTCTATTGGGAGTAGAGGGTCGTCATTGTAGTCCAAAATGTAGGGTTTTGAAAGGGCTTTAATTTGGTACCTGTCCGAAGCCTGTATCTCTAACCGTTTAGGAGATATCGAAGGTTAAAGTTTTCTAACCTTTCTCCGTCGATATCCAGCCTTCATCCGTCGATATCTCCGCTTCTATTGGGAGTAGAGGGTCGTCATGTAGTCCAAAATGTAGGGTTTTGAAAGGGCTTTAATTTGGTACCTGTCCGAAGCCTGTATCTCTAACCGTTTAGGAGATATCGAAGGTTAAAGTTTTCTAACCTTTCTCCGTCGATATCAGCCTTCATCGTCGATATCTCCGCTTCTATTGGGAGTAGAGGGTCGTCCATGTAGTCCAAAATGTAGGGTTTTGAAAGGGCTTTAATTTGGTACCTGTCCGAAGCCTGTATCTCTAACCGTTTAGGAGATATCGAAGGTTAAAGTTTTCCAACCTTTCTCCGTCGATATCCAGCCTTCATCCGTCGATATCTCCGCTTCTATGGGAGTAGAGGGTCGTCCATGTAGTCCAAAATGTAGGGTTTTGAAAGGGCTTTAATTTGGTACCTGTCCGAAGCCTGTATCTCTAACCGTTTAGGAGATATCGAAGTTTAAAGTTTTCCAACCTTTCTCCGACGATATCTCCGCTTCTACTGGGAGTAGAGAGTCGTCCATGTAGTCCAAAATGTAGGGTTTTGAAAGGGCTTTAATTTGGTACCTGTCCGAAGCCTGTATCTCTAACCGTTTAGGAGATATCGAAGGTTAAAGTTTTCCAACCTTTCTCCGTCGATATCCAGCCTTCATCCGTCGATATCTCCGCTTCTACTGGGAGTAGAGAGTCGTCCATGTAGTCCAAAATGTAGGGTTTTGAAAGGGCTTTAATTTGGTACCTGTCCGAAGCCTGTATCTCTAACCGTTTAGGAGATATCGAAGGTTAAAGTTTTCCAACCTTTCTGCGTTGATATCTCCGCTTCTACTGGGAGTAGAGAGTCGCCACTTACGGCAAAATGTAGGGTTTTGAGAGGACTTTAATTTGGTGCCAGAACCAGGCCTGTATCTCTAACCGTTTAGGAGATATCGAAGTTTAAAGTTTTCCAGCCTTTCTCCGTCGATATCCAGCCTTCCTCCGTCGATATCTCCGCTTCTACTGGGAGTAGAGAGTCGTCCATGTAGTCGAAAATGTATGGTTTTGAGAGGACTTTATTTTGTTGCCAGACCGAGGCCTGTATCTCTAGCCGTTTAGGAGATATCGAAGGTTAAAGTTTTCCAACTTGTATCTGATATCTCCGCTTCTACTGGGAATTGAGAGTGGATATTTATGGTAAGATTAGGGTTGGTATAGTACTACATTGTGGCAAGAGCGCGTTCCTGTATCTTGAACCGTTTAGGAGATACAGTTAGTTAAAATGTTTAACTTGTGATGTTAATATCTCCGTTTCTACTGTGAATTGAAAGTCGAGCTTTATGGTCAAAGTAGGGTTGATATAGAACTATATTGCAAAAGAGCGTTCCTGTATCTTGAGACCTTTAGGAGATATCGAAGGTTAAATATGCTATCGATGAGGTTTGCTTATAAGTTCCATTTATCTCAAGAGCGCTTCTCGGGAACATTCTGTTCGAAGGGTTAGTCCGCGATAAAAAGTTTCTTGCGATCTGAGGCCGCTGTTGTTTAAAGTTAAATTGCAGCAACAGTATTTTTTCGGTCAATCCTGAGACCGGCTGCTAACATCCATTTGTGACGAAATAAAAAAAAGCCAAACGAATTCAATTAAATGTTATTTATTATCATTGAATATTAGATGAAAAGTAGAAGAGTTATTGTCCGCAGCGGATAATCTAACATTTAATAAGAACGAGACAAAATTCGCATGAAATGAAATTCCACTCTTTAACGCTACCACGACCCTTAATTATTCTCCGAAAACGGCGTTACAACAACTTTGACATTCTGTACAATTAATTGCTAACATATTTTCTAATCGTACACATTCCTCCTTAATTAACATAAAGCTAACAAATATCCGATGCTTCGACAGAATAATTTTCTTTATTTTCAGTAATCAATAAGTAGTAAATCAATGTACAGTTGAAAGGCCTCCTCGCATTTCCCTCGTTGTCCCGGAACCTTCGAGAAAAGAAAAGATGCCCAAGGGTAAGTCTCTCATGCTTCAATCGCCATCGAGGCCCGCAATGTTTACATCGCGCCGATTGTGTTGATCGGCTCGCGAGCGACGACACTTTTTGCCCTTCGTTTGACGTTCGACGAATTTTCCGGGAATAAGAAGTCGGAATTTCTCAGTTGGCGCTACTGTTCTAATATATCACTTCTTTTGTACAGTAGAAAAGTGTTGCAGAGTTTTATTATAGTTATAAGTTTTACTTGTAAAAACTTATGTACACATATATACAATAAAAAAAATAATTTGAGTTTGATACTTCTAAAAATAACACAATACGTGTTGCGCTTGTACTTGGCGCCTTTTTTTTTACCTTTTTGTTTAAAAAGGTAAGTTTTATATAATATTAAATATACGTACGTTTCATGGATAACGTGATTGACTTGGAGTACTCCGTGCCCACGCATATTATTCATAGCGACGCATTCATACTTTCCCTGATCTGTTACATCGGATTCGATAATCTGCAAGGCACCTGAAACATAAAATGTGATATTCTCGAACAGCGTTCCTCTCAGGATTTTCTTGTCCAAAGAAAGATCAATGATGTGATCGCAGATCTCGTGTATGTCATGTCAAAATAGAGACAGTTTGAATTCAGCGTAATATGATTCTTGGAACAGACGTAAATAATTATTGTGAAGTTTGAAGCGACTCTCTCTCTCAGGCATGCTTTGAAAACACGAGTTGTTTTCATTTTCAGCTAACGGACGACGCAGGCATTAACATTGATCGGCAAGGTGGGGGGTAACCGTGCCTTCCCGATTGTTTGTTTTCATACGCTTATATATGACTCCGTGATTGCGGAAAGGACATTGCGCCTCAGGCCGACGAACGACGTGCATGCCGCGACGCAGAGCAGTGTCGGTTAATACGCGTTTCTTTGTCCCCGAATCTTACTTGCGCGAGTGTTAGAGCTAGAGTCAGTGTCGTCGCCAGTGTTACGATGGAGTATCCGGGAGTGCTGCGATGGAGTAACCAGAAGGAGGACGTCGGATCGAGAAGTCAGGATGGAGAGAGGACTCGGAGCGCGCCGAGAGACGTAGCCGAGGACAGCGATACATCATATATGGTATTCGAGGTACCTCGAGTAATTATTATTACGCAGGATTTTTCTAATTTTAACGGACCTTACTCGAAGTAAGGACATACCCGAGTCGAAATTAGATCAGCATTCATAGTTTATCATCTGAAAAATAGCTTGAGATTTGATTATTCGTTAAACTAATTTCACGTAACATGAGTTCTACTTTTCTTTTCTCGTAAAATATGAATGTCTATTCAAGCAAGGTTGCTGAGGCAAGCTAAGGTTTATGAATACAAATTTGTAATTATGTTCTCAATGAAAAATTGCACATAATTTAAAAAAAACTATGAATAATGATCTTAGAATCTGATATAAATTTTACAAGTGTTGATTTTTATTCGTCTAATAATGCTCAGATTGCTGTTTTCGTTTAGAATCTGCTAGAATGTCCGTTTCTCATTCTTGTTTATCTTTCTTATTGTACCGAATCAGAATTAAAATCTCTATTAGTGAAACAGCATTATTAGACATAACCGTTGTCTTTTTGCAGCTTCAGCTCTTTTAAGAGCTACAATTCTCATCATTCTCATTAGAAAAAAGAAAAGAAAAAAAAAGAGAAGAAAAAAGGAAAAAAGAACTTTAAGAATGATGAGAATAAAAAGTGTTTTTCATCCCCCATTTCCTCTAATTCTTATATGATTATTTAATCCTTATATATTTATCTCACGCGCAGTTCAAAGGCAGTTCTATTTACGTTTTTATCTTTGTTCTCTTTCTTGCGCTGTTAAGTGAATATATAATCAAAATCAACAAAAATTGCTCATTTAAATTAAGAATATAAGGATTAAGTACATATACATTATCGAAATAAACGAGTATTAAATAACTGCGGAATACGTCGCTGTTGAAGACTCATCATGGGCGAGACTGCGAGAGTAGCCAGATGTAACGTTCAGGTAGGACAAAGCTTGTTCACTATTGCGCACCTAGATATTCTACATTGATTTTTCAAATTGGATGCAATTTGCAGGATCAATGTAGAATTAATATTTCGACTCGGGAAAGACTCGGGAATGAGAACGAATTGTCATTGCACTTGGACAATCTTCTGACACTGATTTCTGGTATTGATCGATATTCAATTTTCGGTACCGATTTACTCTTTCATTCCTCTACAAGAAAAAAAAATTGATACGACTCGTTCACTTATCCGCGTTAATTTGATGAATAAATTAAATATTGATCGGTCTTCAATTTTCGGTACTGATTTATTCTCACTTTTCTTTTATAAGACAAGAAAAATTGATATGAATCATTCGTTTATTCGAGTTAATTTGTTGAATAAGATTAGAGGGGTAAGTACCTGAAAAATGAGAACAAATTGTCATTGCACTTGGACAATTTTTTGACACTGATTTATGGTATTAATCGATATTCAATTTTCGGTACTGATTTACTCTTTCATTTCTCTATAAGAAAAAAAATTCATATGAATCGTTCATTTATCCGCGTTAATTTGATGAATAAATTAAATATTGATCGGTCTTCAATTTTCGATACTGACTGATTCTCAATTCAATCAATACAATTATCTAACGCTGATTTATAGTATTAATCAATATCCGGTTTTCGATATTGATTTAGTCTTTGATTTCTCTATAAAAGAAAAAAAGATTGATATAAATTGTTCATTTATCCGCGTTAATTTGATGAAAAAATTAGATATTGAACGGTCTTCGATTTTTGGTACTGATTTATTTTCTCATTGTTGTACAAGACAAAAAAATTGATACGAATCGTTCGTTTATCCGAATTAATTTGTTGAATGAGATAAAGGGGTAAGTGAAAAGGGGTACCTGAAAAATGAGAACAAATTGTCATTGCACTTGGACAATTTTTTAACACTGATTTATGGTATTAATCGACATTCGATTTTTGGTACTGATTTACTCTTTCATTTCTCAATAAGAAAAAAAAATTCATACGAAATGTTCATTTATCCGCGTTAATTTGATGAATAAATTAAATATTGATCGGTCTCCAATTTTCGGTACTGACTGATTCTTTAATTTCTTTATAACAGAATAAAAATTGAATACAAATCGTTTTTTTATCCGACTTAATTTGTTGAGTAAATTAGTGGGGTAAGTACCTGCAAGATGAAAACAACTTGTCATTGCACTTAGACAATTTTCTAACGCTGATTTATAGTATTAATCAATATCCGGTTTTCGATACTGATTTAGTCTTTGATTTCTCTATAAAAGAAAAAAAGATTGATACAAATTGTTCATTTATCCGCGTTACTTTGATGAAAAAATTAGATATTGAACGATCTTCGATTTTCGGTACTGATTTATTTTCTCATTGTTTTACAAGACAAAAAAATTTATTCGAATCGTTCGTTTATCCGAGTTAATTTGTTGAATGAGGTTAGAGGGGTAAGTACCTGAAAAATGAGAACAAATTGTCATTGCACTTGGACAATTTTCTGACACTGATTTATGGTATTAATCGGTATTCGATTTTCGATACTGATTTACTCTTTCATTGCTCTATAAGAAAAAAAAATTCATATGAAACGTTCATTTATCCGCGTTAATTTGATGAATAAATTAAATATTGATCGGTCTTCAATTTTCGGTACTGACTGATTCTTTAATTTCTTTATAACAGAATAAAAATTGAATACGAATCGTTCTTTTATCCGACTTAATTTGTTGAGTAAATTAGTGGGATAAGTACCTGCAAGATGAAAACAACTTGTCATTGCACTTAGACAATTTTCTAACGCTGATTTATAGTATTAATCAATATCCGGTTTTCGATACTGATTTAGTCTTTGATTTCTCTATAAAAGAAAAAAAGATTGATACAAATTGTTCATTTATCCGCGTTAATTTGATGAAAAAATTAGATATTGAACGGTCTTCGATTTTCGGTATTGATTTATTTTCTCATTGTTTTACAAGACAAAAAAATTGATACGAATCGTTCGTTTATCCGAATTAATTTGTTGAATGAGATAAAGGGGTAAGTGAAAAGGGGTACCTGAAAAATGAGAACAAATTGTCATTGCACTTGGACAATTTTTTAACACTGATTTATGGTATTAATCGACATTCGATTTTTGGTACTGATTTACTCTTTCATTTCTCAATAAGAAAAAAAAATTCATACGAAATGTTCATTTATCCGCGTTAATTTGATGAATAAATTAAATATTGATCGGTCTTCAATTTTCGGTACTGACTGATTCTTTAATTTCTTTATAACAGAATAAAAATTGAATACGAATCGTTCTTTTATCCGACTCAATTTGTTGAGTAAATTAGTGGGGTAAGTACCTGCAAGATGAAAACGATTTGTCATTGCACTTAGACAATTTTCTAACGCTGATTTATAGTATTAATCAATATCCGGTTTTCGATACTGATTTAGTCTTTGATTTCTCTATAAAAGAAAAAAAGATTGATACAAATTGTTCATTTATCCGCGTTAATTTGATGAAAAAATTAGATATTGAACGGTCTTTGATTTTCGGTATTGATTTATTTTCTCATTGTTTTACAAGACAAAAAAATTTATTCGAATCGTTCGTTTATCCGAGTTAATTTGTTGAATGAGATTAGAGGGGTAAGTACCTGAAAAATGAGAACAAATTGTCATTGCACTTGGACAATTTTCTGACACTGATTTATGGTATTAATCGGTATTCGATTTTCGATACTGATTTACTCTTTCATTGCTCTATATGAAAAGGAAAAATTGATACGAATCGTTCATTTATCGGCGTTAATTTTTTTTTTATTATATATAAGTGGTCCATGGGACGATTAAATATTCGAATACATGTTGCCGTATCAAAGTCTCCTCTATAATAAACGATTTGACACGTCTGGGGACGTATGATGTATCGTTGCCCGCATCCCATTCCCTTCGTCCTACTTTTCTGTATAAAATGTCGAATTGAAACGTATTAAAAAATATTGACATTTTGAATGTCTGATTTCTGAATCTTTTTGATCCGAAGAAAAGGATTGAAAAGTATTAGTTTCCATTAAATTTTACTGCGCTAAATGCGAGACGGTCTCTTTCACCCAAGTGCCTCACCAGGGAAATTTCTCTGGTACGCTAAATCCCGTAAGGTCATCAGTCTTTGTAGTATATCTCGTCGGTGCACAAGGTTTATATTACCTGTACATACATATTTTGAAACATTTTTTTTGGATATTATATCAAACGGATTTTGCGTGTCACGTAATATCCTTCGGACTACACGGACATTATTATTTTGATCAATTTGATTTCTTTGGTATTCATTGAATTATCCAGAACGCACAACTGCCATGTTGAACGACTCAATTGTCGTGTGAAATGTTTCGATTTTCACAAATTCATATAAAATTTTTCATTTTTCACTGATTCACAGAAGTCTTTCACTTTTTATTAGTTCACGCTAGGGAAAAGATTCATGATCGCTGCCCTGAGCAACTGCAACGCTTTTCGAATCATCTATGTCGGCGCGCTTTTACTCCTCAGATTTCTGTCATTAATAACTCGATAATTATTGCGAATCTCGCAAAATGGTATAGGACTTTTATGTTTGTCTCAACCCAATCTACCCTCACACTTCGGATTGGCAGCTAATTACCGGACACTTCGTATGATCTTCATGATATTAATCATACACAATGTCAATTCTTTTTTTTTGCACATGTTAACATGTTAATTCATGTTATAAACGCGTAACAATGTGCGAGACCGTGCTTGTCAAATATGCTATTATGGTTGTAGCACGGACATAAACCGCCTAAAAATGGATGTAGCACGGACTGCCACCACATACAGGTTTTACCGCCGAAACCTGAATGTGGATGTAGCCTCGTAGTTCCCCTCTCAAAATGGATGCAGATGGCGGCCTTTCCCAGTGCGAAAAATCGGTGTCGTCGAAAACACCGTGTTGGCCGCTCTCACGTTCCTCTCTGCTTCTACCTAAAGCCATATACCGAACTGAACTGAACTGTACTAAATACTAGTATTTCTATAGCGTCTTTACAAGGCGTTAGCACGTGGACGTATGAACTTGTTGTTTTGATAGTGTTGACAAAATGGGTAAAGCGAAAAAAGTTAAAGTATCGAAAGGCGGCACCAAAATAAGTCTGGCGGATGAAATAGAACTCGAGAAAACAATAAAATCCAAAAGCAGACAAAAAATCAGACATCGGACCGAAGAAGACGAAGAGGTTAATTTTTATATCTTTTACCTTTATACTTCAGAAACTGGAAAGAATTAATTTTATTAGTTTTAAGAATTACTTGATAAAAATTAATAATAATTTAAATGGCAATGCGTTGTATCAAGGGATACATTTTTGTAATCATTTTTCATTCAGTATGTAGCTCCTACCTTGACAAAAAAGATCCTGTCACAAGCTAGGAAACAGCAGCGAGAGATTGAAGAGGAAATTGACTTGAGCGATCCTAAGGCTGTGAAAAAGTCAACGGTAAAACTGAGCAATGATTTTAGCGATGCGGGAGAATCTAGTGATGAAGAGAAGGTGGAGGATATTCACTACTATGAGAATATTGAGATAAATGAAGAGGATGAACGTGCACTAGAGATGTTCATGTCCAAAGATCCTGTACCCATGAGAACATTGGCAGACATAATAATGGAGAAATTAACAGAAAAGAAAACTGAGATTGAGACTCAGTTTTCAGATGCTGGTACTGTACAATTACAGGATTTGGACCCACGAATCAAAGCAATGTATGAGGGTGTTAGGGATGTTCTGGCAAAATACCGTAGTGGCAAACTGCCAAAGGCTTTCAAGATTGTACCCAGTTTAAGAAACTGGGAACAGATATTGTACATCACAGAACCACCACAATGGTCCGCTGCTGCTATGTACCAAGCAACCAGGATATTTGCTTCAAATCTGAAAGACAAGATGGCTCAAAGATTCTACAACTTGGTCCTGCTACCCCGAATCAGAGATGATTTAGCAGAATACAAAAGATTGAACTTTCACCTGTACCAAGCACTAAGGAAAGCGCTTTTCAAGCCAGCTGGATTCATGAAGGGAATCTTGCTGCCACTCTTAGAATCTGGTACATGCACACTCAGAGAGGCAGTGATAATCGGGTCTGTGATCGCAAAGAACTCCATACCGATTCTGCACTCCTCAGCAGCCATACTGAAAATTGCAGAAATGGATTACACTGGTGCAAACAGCATTTTTCTCAGAATATTTTTGGATAAGAAATACGCACTTCCATACAGAGTAGTGGATGGAGTAGTATTTCATTTTCTCAGGTAAGTTGTGTAATAATCATGGCAGTCTTTAAACCACAGTGAGAGCGTTTTCTCACGCAAAACAACCTGCTTCTCATTCTTAAATAATCCATCAGATTCGAACGAGACACGAGAGAATTGCCGGTGCTGTGGCATCAGGCCTTCTTGACTTTCGTACAACGATACAAGAGTGATATCAGTTCCGAGCAGAAAGAGGCTCTGCTGAATTTACTGAAGAAACAGTCGCATCATTCGATCACCTCTGAAATCAGGAGAGAGTTACAACATGCGAAATGCAGGGACATAGAGATGATGATGGGACCCATCATCAGTTTCATGGAACCGGTGGCTATTTAAGTTACATTGAATACATCGTGTGTATATAATGTAACATGTATAATGTCGAAATATTAAAACTATTATGTACTGTCATTGGTAGTGTAATTATACGCGCTAATTACAATCAGAAACTCCTTTATCAAACAAGATTGAAATCTTAGCAAACTGGATATTCGATTTTGGAAAACTAGGTGATATATGCGATGAAATTGGACTGACGTAAACTGCGGTGTAAAAATACATTTTGTATTTAGCTTGATCTAGATTTCTTAAACGAATACGTGCATAATTTTTACAGTCAATATTATACAGATAATATATAACAAAAACACACGTACAGCACTTGTATATTAGATTGATCGAGAAGTTCATTTTTCTACGTTTTACTAGCAGACAAAATAGAGAAAAATGAAGAAATTAGTGCTAAAAAAACAAATAAGCGAATTTTGATTAATTTAATACTATAAATAAAATCGTCTTTATACATGTTCTACAAGTCGTAAATGTACTGTAAAGTATATATCATAAATCTGCCTTAAAACTTCGAGATCAAGTTCTAACGGTAATTTCTCATGTCAAACTCGATAATTTATACTCCAATTATTAAACACAAATAAAATATATAACATGACTCTGGTAGAGAGAGAAATCAGCGATCGGCTCATCCATATTATAAATAAATTCGTCTAATATTATGCCGTACGAATTCTGTCGTTTTCGTCCACTGCATATCTAGATCTCCGTATTGTCCTTGGAGTTCAGAGCTTTCAAGTCTCTCTGTTTTATGCTTGTGTGCTTCGCGTTCAGTGCAATCCGCGGGTCTACCGAGATTATCTTCGTCACTCCCTTTTCGGACGGATATACGTTTGTCTTGATCAAAAGTTGTTCCTCGATTATGTCCGATTTCGTTGTTCCTTTTTCTGACTCCTCTATCTCAGGTTTCTCGGAACTCGCCTGTAACTTCGAGCAGGTCTCGTAATCCCTATTGTTTATGTCTTTCAGCAAAGACTTGGATCTTTCAGTCGAACGTTCGCTATGAGCGACTGGTGCATCGCTCGAATTCACTTCTGCGCCGATGTCTCTCTTCTCACGCTCGTAATTCTCCAGAATGTCCCTGTGTATCGCCTGAACCTGCGGCTCGCTCTTGTTCTGCGACGGAACAATCGCGTTGTAGGACTTCGATTGATTGCTCATTTTCAACGCTATAGGCACGGAAAAGCGAGAGCCATCGTAGTTCCCTTGTAATTTGTCAGACGCGTCGATAACTTCGTTCGTGAGGACTTCCCGCTGCTCCTTCTTCGTCTGACGATTGCTGATTTCCTCCTCCACGATCGACTTCTGTAGAGCTCCTTTCGACAAGAGGTTCAAGACGGGACCCTTTATGTTCTCCGAATCGTTAAACTCTATCCTTTCTATTTTCGTCTCGTCATTATGTACCGGCGATTCTTTACGTATCGATAATCTCTCGGGTGCTACCAAGTTATCCGTCTCTTTGTCAACGAGGAGAGACTTACTCATCGTTGCATCTCCCGGTGATTTTTGCGCTGCTTCCGCGATTGCATTCCGAGAGATCTCCCGCGGCGACCCTGACTTCTCTTTATTTTCAAGCGCAATCTTCACGTCGTTCCTCTCGTCAGGCGTATGCAGCTTTTCGCTCAGCTTCACCTTGTCTGCTGCATTCCATTCTTTGTCTTCCAAAGTCTCTTTGATACGGTTACTCTTGTCGATGTTGACTTCGTTGTTTTCCGCGACTCTCCTGTCGTTTTCTCTCAAACTGCCTTCCGCTAAAATGTCCTCTTTCACGTTAATTTGTACTTTTTTTAGTATCTCGTCTTTCGCCATTCTTTGCTTCTCTCTCTCGAACTCCTGCTTCTGTTCCTTGATATCCTTCAGTATTTCTTTTTGCTCCTGCATCATTTGACGTTGCTCCAACTTGTGTTTCTCCAACGTTTTTCTCAGTTGCTCATGTCGTTCCGCGGCTCTGGCGTTAGCGACATCTCCATCGGCCGCCAACTCTGATTCCTCCTTTTTTATCGCATCTAAATTGATAAGATTATCGTTCTTCTGCGAGTCTACGGATCGCTCTTTTTCCTCAATCATCTTGATCTTCTCCTCCGCTTTCAACGTGACGACGGACTCGTCGAGCTTAACGACATCAGCGATCTGCGACTGTACGTCCGAGTTTTCATTATTTAATGTCTTGAGAGTCCCGACCTCTTTTATTTCAGGTAAAAGGGTACCGGATGCCGCTGCTATTTTATCAGATTTCTCGGCATTCGGTTTTTCGGTGACAATCACACGCTCGACAGGTATCGGTGGTTCTTGTCGAACGTCTTTCGCTTTCATATCCAACGCTTTCTCGAGGACTTTCTCGAGGACTTTCATCTCAGGTAATTGATTCATTTTTTCTGTAACGAAAATACGAAATCAGACTACGATCAGTAGCAACGGTAACAACAAAACCGTGCCTCTCACGCAACATCGTACCTTTCACCCTCGGAATGAGCTCCAAGTTATCGGGAGCGTTTGGAATGATTTGCAAATCGTCCTTAATTATGTTCAACGGTAGATTATTCATTTGCACGAGTGGCTTATTCGTTGCCGTCAATTTCGTGCTCGTGGACTTCTCCATGGCGTACAAATTGGCATACGTGCCGAGAACCATGATCCAAACGCCGACAATTAAAATACCCTGTGCATAAATAAGTGTCATACAATCAGTCATAAGGAGACAACTGCTAATGCGAGGTCTGGAAAATCGCCGTTACCTGAGCTAATAATCTTTCATTGGTGTTTTTGCTACTTATAGATATGAAAAATACTGCCGGGAATATTAAGCATATCATCACCCCGATTGTCGAGCCCACGATACCGAGAACGAACTCAATATTCGGCACTATAATACCGATAATCAATGAAATACTGACTACAGCGACAGTGAGACAGCGAAATCTGGATTCCGACAGGTAATTGATAGACGGCTCGTGGGTGTGTACCTGATGCAGTGGTAAAACATAAAGAGTTAGAATAGCGAAATAGCCTTACTGTGTTCAACTGTTCAAATATTTGTTTCCAAGTATACATACCCGTCGGAACAAGAGGGAATTCAAGCTCGCGCGACACGGAAAAATGACTAGAGGGAAGCTGAATGCAACCGAGAACACGAATCCCATCTTAATCAATTCGGACGTAATGCTAGGCTCGAAACTCAGTAAGATATTCCCTGCAATATGAGAAAATAATGCAATAGTAACCAAATAGCTGGTCGAGAGCGAGAGTGTATACGGCAGTTGGAATTATTTACATTACGTGTGTAACGCGTTCCTATCGAATTACCTGTGAACGGTTGGGTACAGAATGCAATGTAACCGAACAAGCCAACGCACATATATACAACGGTACATATATTTAATGCTCCTCGTACAACGTCGTTCATCTTCTCTAACGATACATTCGGAATGGTTTCGTATATCTCGAATAGCTGTGTCTGACAGAACAGAGCCATGGAAAATATCGGCAGGCATTGCAGGATACCACCTGGTCTCCAATAATTGATGCTATCGTACCAGTCTCCAGCAAAGATATGCTGAGTTGATTCACCTATTACCTGTCAATCAAGGAGAGAACAAGTGTGAGTGCTTATGTGTCATGTTAATATGCCACATTTATACAAATATAATATACTTTTGAACTATACTTTTAGCACAAGGCAGAGGTAGAAGACAATAGTAGCTGTGCAAATGCTAGACAGACTATCAATATTTCGTAGTAATCCTAGAGGTAAAACTATGAGAACACCAGTAACAATCAGTAGACTGGTGCGAATGTCCCCCGGAGTCTTATTCATCATCTTGCTGACTATTTGTGGTCCCAGATCACCAACCACGACAAAGTAGGCGATACATGTGCCTAGGAGGAAGCCGATAATGAAAAGTTCCACCAGAAATTTTCCCATGTGACCGAACGCGTGGAAAGCTAACAGCTCAAAGTTACGTCTCCTCGATATTACAGCAGACTTGACGAGGAAGTGACAGGCGAGTCGCGACAGGGTGCTGCATAGTAATAGCACTAAGATCGCCAATACGATGCCGCACTGCTTGAAGCAGAACGGCATCGCTAGGACGCTTACACCTATGATGCTGTTGGCGAGAGTCATCACATGCGACATTTGGGAGATCATTTTGGGAGGAATTTCAACTGCTCGCTAATCTCGTCTCTTGTTTATCGTAAGTTTCACATGGTGCGAGATCTCTCTTGTATTTCACATCTCCCTCAAGCTTCTGCAAATACAATTGACAGTGTTATTGTTAAAGATTTATAAATCTAATATGTAAGATAGAACGATAAAAATTCAATTTTTTACTAACGGAAAGTGTGGAGCAACTGGTTGCGTGACTCTTTCAGCGCATATCTAGCACATAAAGTGATGTCATATGCAAATATCCGCGGCATAAAGCGAGGGGACTCTTCTGGTAAATTGGCGAGGTTAGGATGTTGACCGCTGAGTGTTGACGTTGCGCGTTTTGCGATTAACGCACGTCAAATAGCGATTATCCTTATTATTTCCGGATGCTACATTGTGCGTCACGTTTGTGACAAAGCGCTTTGCAGACGGCACCGACGACGAGAACCATCGAGACGCCTACCGGCTTTTCGTGACTGTCGCCATTTTTAAATTTCGATTCTCTTCTATTTGTTATCGAACTGACGATATAAACACATTGAATTAATATAACAATACTCGTATACATATATATATATATAATTCATAACTTTTCAAGTGTAACTAAGTCGAAATTATCAATTCGGGGTAAATTAAATTTCGCCTTTTTGCCTCTTGGATCCGCAAATAAGTGAATCCCACAACTACCACATATAGATTTCTTTATTTTTTATTATAAATATTTAAAAACGTCCTCATATACATATATATATATATATATGTATATGTATATGTATACACACATACACATATATATTATATATATATATATATATATATATGTACTCTTACGCGTGGACATAAATATATAATACTTGATCTATATTTCGGATCGACTCAAGGTTATACGCAATGTCACTTCAGATTTGTTTTGTCTTTGTGTGGTGGGTAGGTATCAGTCAATTACAGTTACAGGCATTGTTATAGGATCAATGTGTCGCTGGCCTGATCCAGAAGACTCGGAAGAGATCGATCGCTCCGATCCGGTATCCCGAAGAAGATAAATTTTATGTACATAAAGGAGTATCAATGCACGTTTGTTGCTCTCGTGCACGAGTTTTTTTTTTTACCGAAAATACGTATGAAGGAAGATACGTAGCTTGAGGATCAGAGTTGGCGCAATAATTGCTGCAGAAAGATCGAGAATGCAGTCATTTGCAAGCCTCGTTCTTCGTGCATCAAAACTACAGCTACGTCTTCGCAATCTTGAATCGTTTGTCTTGCAGAAATGGAGATCTGTCTCATCACGAGAATAATTCTCATATCTCGTAGAGAGCCTAGCCTAATGTGTGTTTTAAGATTCTACAGCTACACTTGAAATCGATATATTTTTCAATCGCCGTAATTTCACCATACTTTCTTACACTTGCTGACCGTTTTTCGTTTGCATTTTTCGCATATACATCATTCGAAAATATCTGTGGATATTTCTTCCTTCATTAGTATTCATTTTCCCTGGTTCATATAGTAGCGACATTGTGGGATCCATCTACTGTCAATCTTAAAATTACTTTGGTAGAAAATGCTTAATTTCGCGTACGAACGCGAATTACACGAACAAATATCGATCTATGTCGATATCTCGTCTCCGCAAAATACATCATTCGCAACATTTCCGTTATCGAGTGAACCAGAGAAATTGTCAAAATGAATATTCCACTACTTTCTCGAATAATATATGAGGCGAAATACTTTACACTTTCAAGAATGACGATGCTCATCTCTATTATATCATTATTGCGTGCAAGGGTTTTGTTTAAGAATAATTTTGTTTGTTGTATATGTACAAGAATAGGAAGCAAACGAATTCGTCGAATCATTATTCTCGTCCCTCAAATCAATCTTGGTTTTTAAATTGCACCGCTGTCTTACGGGTCAATGGTTCGGTTAATCGTAACGTGTGTTACATGATTAACAACGCGAACATACCGTACGTTATATAAAGTGGGATGTTTAAAATGACATATCCGAAATATGTTCGTTGCGCGTAGTTACGTGAAAAAAATGAAATAAGATAAGCTTCTCAAACCAAGTTTAAAGAGGAAATGCGACAATGAGAAAGTAAATTCCGTTTTTAGAGTTTACTGCCGTTATTGCTAATTCCTTACATATGTATGTTTGTGCGCAACGAAGATATCAGAATGTAGTTTTAGATGTCCCGCCTTATATGGCGCGTAAGAGTGCATCTTATGCACTTTGTGAAATTTGATTGGAGCATTAGAGCGATAGAATCAGCTCGGTGCCCTGAAAGGTTGTCAATATTTCATAATTTTAAATCTACGAGATTGTGTAAATTTACATAAACTTCTCTGAATGCACTGATATATCTCTCTTATATAGGTCTCTTGGAATTGTTGAATTATTACATGACGCACGGATATATATATATATATATGTGTGTGTGTGTGTGTGTGTGTGTGTGTACACATATATACGTGTGTATATATATACACATGTATGCATATACACATGTATGCATATACACATGTATGCATATACACATGTATGCATATATAAAGAATCGCGATCAGACTATAAAATCTTGACAAATCGATCGGGTCACCGTGCACTTTATTCCACGAAAACGACATTTTTAATCGTAGGTGATTGTACTGAAAGAAGTGCCGATTTGAAATTATTCGCACATGCATTTCCGAATTTATCAGTCTACGATTAAAATTATGGAGCGTATTAACCTACATACACGCTCATACGTGTAAATTTCGGCGATGATGACGCTGCCAAAAACGAACTTGTCATATTTGAGAATCTGAATTTTTCGGATTTTTTTAAATATAGAAGAAATATAGAATACCGTTTCGAATAGTGAAGCAAAGTAAAGGCAGCGGACATCTATGCTCCTGTCACATAAATCATTTAAACTTGATTATACATTTAATTTAATTAAAAACATCTTTCCATTTCCCTCGATGTGTCAAAACAATCGTTTATCAGGGATTCGCTCCGCCATCTTTCTTCGTCTCCTCATTCGTTGGATTTGTCTTCTCGTCTTTCTCATTTTCTAGATAAGAAAGAAAATTATACACAATCGATATAGTTCCGAGATATTAATACACAAATATAAGAAAATATATTTGATATTTACCTTTCGGATCCGATTTGAGATCATCATCTTTCTTCATATCAGTGTCCATACTCTCCTGACCCTTTTCCAAGCGCGGTCGCTTCCGACTAGATCCCTTTAATATAAGGAAAACAAAATAAAAATATCTGCATTGCATATACAATACTGTATATATACAGTATTATATTGCGTGTACGAAATAATTAAATATCATAGATATTTATAATCAATGTCAGAAATCATTACCTTGAATGACCTGTTATCTCTTCGGCCACCTTCACCTTCATCTTCGCTATCGCTGTACTCATTTTCGTGTTGTATTCTTTTATCTAAGTCGCGCTGAGGCAATCTTTCGTCAGGATTTATCTTATCCTCAGCTTCCGAATCTTCGATAACAGCGCCGTCTTCTGGAATTGCTTGAACTTGTACGCCAGGTGCATGAGGTAGCATCCTCAGGTTTTCAAACAGTCTTGTTCTGAAATTATATGCAATTACGAACTGATCTATTTACAATGCATGTGCGAATCAAATGTAAGATTATGAATAGATTTACTTTATTTTCTCGAGATATTCCGGTGTATTTTGATTTGCCATGTTTGAGGGGCTAATGTGTAACTTGAAATCAGGACCAAAATACTCAAAATAATCATTATACGGAAGTTCATTTGCAATTTCACACCCCAAAGCTACAGACGTCTCATATGTCCAACATCTGGATACATTTCTGATCGTATAGCCACCACCTCCAACCATCAGAAATGGCAAATTATATTTTTTTACAAATTCCACGCATTTACCATGACCTCTCACGGTCAAATTGAAGCATCCCAATCGGTCACCTGCATCAATTATATTTATTAATTAAAATTTGTTAACTTTGTAATTTCAAAGCACAATGATTTTGTTTAAGACAACTATACCGGTTAAAGAGTCGGCACCACATTGCAAAACAACAGCAGAAGGTTGGAAGGTTTCCATGACCTTGGAAATAATAGGAACAAATATGGATTCATAGCTCTCATCATCCATACCATCTCTCAAAGGTATATTCACTGCATAATATTTTCCCTGTTAATAGTAAAAGAAAAGAATATCAATCAATTCCTAACACAAAAAGAACAAACAGATTTCACATGTGAAACGTTTACCTTTCCCGCCCCGATATCGCGAAGATCTCCAGTTCCGGGAAAATATTCGCCATACTTATGAAACGAAACCGTCATTACTCTATCCGTTGTGTAAAACGCCTCTTCGACACCATCGCCATGATGAACATCAATATCAATATACAAAACTCTCTGATGATATTTCAACAGTTCTAGAATACCAAGAACAATATCATTTACATAGCAAAAGCCTGATGCTTCGCTTTTTTTAGCGTGATGTAAGCCACCACCCCAGTTGATGCATATATCTGAAGCTTGCTTATTAAGCTTTACAGCAGCAGCTACAGATCCACCAGCTGATAATTGACAAAACTCATACAATCCATCGAAGACAGGACAGTCTTCTCCTACGTTAACTGTTATAAAAAAGTAATATTAGGGTTTTTAATTTTAATAATTCATTTATTAAATGTTATATCAATAATAAAATAGCTTACATCGTTGCATTTGTTTATTGTATTCAGACATGTTGTCTGGCCTTATTGACCTCAGAAATCTAATGTATTCATCACTATGAAATTTTGTCATCTCATCTGCTGTGGCTTTATGAGGTCTCTGAATAATAACAGGATATAATTACATTTAAATATCTTGCTGTGTTCAACAGTGTAAAGGAATATAATTGAGTGAGGATCAAGAAACATTTCTTACGTATATTTCCATCTTTCTGTAAAGGCCATAATTTAAGAGCAAATTGTGTGTCATCCTTATACGATGTGGCTTCATAGGATGTCCTTGGCCGTAGTAATAATTGCCGATATCACCTGATACATTACAGTGACATATATATAAATATAAAATATGTGAAAAACATATTAACACATCCTTATGGTCATGTCGCGCGTTTTGTTGGATGGACTACGGTGCACCGGAGCACACTTGAGAATCTCTCGTGATTTGCTACAAAAACTATATCTCTTTCTACAGAGTTCATTGAAGTGGCGATTTTCATGAAAAATATTTTCGGAAAGTGCGAATTGCATTCGTAAAATAGCGTTTTACATTTCGTATTAGTCAATAATCTCGCAAAATCCTTCGTTAGATTCTAGCGTCTTTCATAACCTGCAAACACCGCGATTTTGACGTTTCTCATTATCTTCACGACAAAATGCCGCTTTATGACAAAGATAAATTACACTATTAAACATAGCATAGATAATTATCTCTTGAGACGAGAATGTTTATTCGAAAATTCACGATTTGCAAAGTGTTTGTTTAATATCAAAAATTCGTGTCGCTCAAACAAAATTCGTACGTAGTCTATCAGGGGAATTCAAGTCACACAGAGCAGATATCATTCGTAGTTACAGAAATGGATGGATTACAGTTTATTGGTCGTATTAAGTACGAATATCTGATAACGACAAAGATCCTCAGGTATACGACAGAAATGTATATAGGTATGGCCGACGCACGCTCGCCTACGGTCGCATGGAAGTATAGCTGAGAGTCTCTCGGCTTAACGTCACAAAAACCGTACAATCGAGCAATAGTATCGTGAAAATTGTGGTGCATTGTACCGAAATAGTCGTGCCTCATCATACGAATAAGCGGCGACGCGCGAACGGGCCGATAAGCGGTTAGATATCAGGCAAATTCTGACGGAATAAACACGATGTGTACGCGATACGAGCGCGAACGGCGCAACACATTTGACAGACTCTCCATGTGTGTGCGGTATTTTCGCGGGTTTGTAAGATATGTTGATTTTTTGGTAACTCACTGTCGTAATAGTAGCAGACGCGTTTCCTGCTGTGCGGCATCATGGTCATTTTTGCAGGGTCCATTCTGATTAAACGGCGAAACACTGGGTATGGAATTAAACGGGTACCGCGGAGTGTCGCGGCTCTCACCAACAGGACACAGCGTCACTAAAGTTGCCGCATGCGCACGCGTCACGACTCGCACGGAAGTCTCGCTCGTAATATGCGAAGGTGGCGTTGTAACGCGATGAATTTTTTTTTTATCACGGAACAGAACTAGAATGTATGTAGATGGCCAATACAGGATTCACATTGCGTTCACATCTTTGAGTTTTGGGTATCGATCATAAATCTTTTCCTCTAGCGTAAACTCATGAAAAATTAACATTTTCATATGCTTTTACATTAGAACATTTTCATTTTTCGCAAATTCACGCTAGAAGAAAAGATTCATCATTGATATTCTCACATACATGTTGTTGAACATCCAATGGGAAAATTTGTTTTCCAAAGATAAAACAGCTGGTCTGTTCTTTATAGCTGCACTGCTGAACTGGTGCAATAAGCTAGAGTGAGAAAACCTATATTTGTCTCACTTTAACTTATTGCACCAGTTCAACAGTGCAGCTTCAAAGAACAGACTATTTGTCTCATTTTACCTTATTGCACCAGTTCAACAGTGCAACTACAAAGAACAGACCAAGTGTGTCAAGGCCATACCATTGAGTTGTGTGATTGGTTATCTAATTTTTAGATTCAGCGAACTAATGCCCATTTCTACCAACTTTGGTTAACTTAACCGTTAGTTACTCCAACGGAATTGACCAGTCACATTTGTCATTAACTAGAATTATTAAATGCGATTGGTCCATTACGATGGAGTAATCAGTTGGTTAAATTAACCACGGTTGGTAGAAACGGACATAAATCCCCCAACTAGAATCCAAAATTATTACGGATCAAACATGGTTCCTAATAAAGCCAGCGGCACACGGTGCTTGTTTTCGTGCTGGATTGCTTGCTGGATGAAAATATTGCGTTGTGATTGGTACATTTCCGAAGATGGATGGAAATGCACCAATCAGAACGCAGTATTTTCATCCAGCAAGCAATCCAGCACGAAAACAAGCACTGTGTGCCGCTGGCTTTAGTAAAGTTGTTAGGAGATCGGATTAATCTTGTCATGTAAATATAGTCGACCTGTTATTTTGTGTTATATTAACAAACTGATATGGGGTTTGATCTGATATGTTTCGTTTAGTATTTGTAACTGCCAGCAGTCAATCATAAACGCATAAAATATCTTATATCTATAATGCCTTTCAAACTCGACTGCAATGTTTTTATTGTAATTTTGAATCTTGTGAGCTGGTAAAGCAATTTATTACAATTAACTTAGAAATTGAAGCACGAATTAGTATTGATTGAACCCATAGTGTTTATACATTTTTCTGTATTATTCAACTTTATAACGAATCGAGAATGTATATAAAAGTTGACTATTGCCTTATATAAAATATGGAAAATATCTTTTGAGACAACAAGACTAAAGAAAAACAAGAAACAAAATGTTATCAACACCAAAGGCAAAGAGTGGTTTGTTTTTGGCTTCATCTCTCTGTGATGGGCTTGAAGACAATAACATAAGGTAAAAAATAATCTGTTCACTATAATAGATATCAATTTCTGTAATTATATTTTTTTATTTTCTTTTTGTAATGATATAAATCTTTATAGACAAGTGGCGACTCTTTTGTTAAATAAAGATGCAGACCCTAATATCTTAATTCCAATGCATGGAGTTACTCCATTTCACTTAGTTATTGGCAACGATTCAATAGAATTTGCAGAAGAAGTCACCAAATTATTTTTACGCCATGGTGGTGATCCCAATGTGAGGTAAACATACATATAGATTGTAATTGTAGTGATCTTATGCATATATGCAAATACAATAATTTGTATGCTTTTAGGTCAAATGATGGAATGACTCCAGTTCACGTAGCAGCAGCTTGGGGAAGAATAAATATATTGGAGTTGCTTTTAGCAAATGGTGGTGATCCAGTGTGTTTAGACAGTGATGGACGAAGTCCATTTCATTATGCCTTCGATGGAAAGTATTTCAAAGCTGTGACAATGCTCGCAAAATACTGTGAGGACATTCAAGATGATGACGATGAGCCAAAATATAATATGGTGCTCGGTACTTTGATTCTCTAAATTTCTATTCTTCATAGAATCTTTGAGTCTTGTATTTTGCAATTCTTTTTATTCTTAATGTTGCAGATAAAGTTTTAGTTACTAATGGAGACATAATTGCTGAGTATGTTACATCATCACATGATACAACACACAATATAAACACAGATAATGCATCAAAGAATGATATGCTTCTTGATTTTTATAACTGTAAGCCAAGTTTTTCCCCAATGAATCTAGAATCGAATAACATGCCAGAAATATATAATAATATTACAAAGGAATCGAAAAACATAAGTATGGAATACAAAGAAGACATAAATATAAAATCTGCAGATTTATCTATAACTAATAATCAGATGATTATTGAGCAGAATAATTTTTCACAGACCAATAATAAAGACATACTAAATTATTCATTTGTTGATCTCGATTTTGACTTTGCAAACCTGTATCTCTCTGATGTCATGGAAAAAGAAAAGTGTCTTGTCGGTAAGATCATTAATCATCTTTCAACAACATTAACAAGTGACTGCACCATTAATGAGACTTTGCAAAATTACAAGAGAAACAAGCAAGAGAGCAGCAACATAACAAGCAACTCAGATATGTCATTCCCAATAAAAGAGAAAAGAGCATTTTATGAATATAAATATGGCAAAACTCCAAAGAATTTTTCACTCAAACTCAAACATAATTGCAACAAGGATATTTTGAAACCTAACACTCCCATTGTGAGAAAGAAGTATCCAAGGTTCAATACAGGAAGCATTTCTAGAAAAAAGCATAAAAAAACCTCAGACAAAGTTCTCTTAACACCACCTTGTATCCTGGATAATTCCATTATTAGTATGTCACCAAACTTTAATACACCTAATCATAGGAAGAAAAATACTATGAAGACTCCATTAATACTCTCACGTATTCATGATGATGATGATATTATCAGTAAATCGCCTAATTTCACAACACCGGTTCGTGTAGGTAAAAAGAAAAACGTAGAGAAAACATCACTCGGTAACAACTGTCTATCTTCAAAAGTATTCAAGAAATCTCACGAGCACAAAATTCAAACGCAATACTCCGAATTTAATCGGTGCAAGAGATACATTGCTCAATCTACACCGAGAAGAAAGAAGAAATTTATATATAAGCTTCATTCTGGTAGGAAACGACTCGATTGTTATCGGCAAGAAGATAACATTACTACTGACGACTTCATTGTTCGTAACACCTTAAAGCCGATCAATTTGGATAAAACTATTTTCTCAGAAGTGGCTGAAGATGCAACTCGCCATAATACTCTAAACTCTAATATCGGATCTCTATTGTTGAACTCTAATGAAAGTTTGGAAATGGAACGTCAGAATTATATGCCAATCAAGTTGGACGAAGGTAAATACGACGAGGATGATATAGCACGTGATAACAGCGATTCGAGTCAGATAGATTTAGATAATAATATTAATCAAATGGAAAAAAAGAACGAGTCTATTGATAGTTTCGACAGTGATAGAAGGGATGATATAAAGCGTGAAAACGAGCAAACGAATGCTCCATTTGTGACAATTCGAAAAAATAGATTTAAAACTGGAAGGACAACTGAGACAGCAAATTCAGCTACCGATAATATCAAATCTACATACACGACTGACTCGTTACACGGCGAAAGTTATGTGGATTGTATTGAATGTGATACCAAGAAATTATTAAATGAAGATATATATATTAATATAAGTAAGAGTTGTAATTTACACGCAAAAAATTGGTGCAGCAACAGATTCCACAAACCCTTCCCAAGTAAAGCAAAAACACAAGGTGACTTGCATATTCCCATTGTGAATTTATCCGTAAAATGTGGGAGATACATCTATCTGCCAACTTTCTCTTCGACTTTATCTTCAGAACCAAATGGATACAGTGTCGACTCGAAAAGAGCAGAGGGCACATATGAGACAAACTTAAATGTACATAAAACCGAAAGGAGTTCGTGAGTATATATCTCGATGTTTTATTATCTCAACGCGAGGATGTTTTGAAAAATTACAATCTATTACTTAAATTGTAGATCCCTGTTTTCGTATGTTACTGCTCAAGAAGAATATAAGTATGAAGATCTCGAAGAAGGCATAGTTTTGGTGGAACGGAGACATTGCATTTCACCATTTGCGTGAGTTGATTATAATTTTTTTCTTAAAACATCTGTGTACATCATATATGTAATATGTATATTCTTTCAATGAGTGAATAATCTTAAACTTAGCATTTGCAAGTTGTGTATCATTATCAAGCTAAATCATATAAAATTATTTTTTAGTACTTTCAGTGGTAGTGAATGCGATGTCAGAAGCAAAAGAACGGCTGTATCTGGTAAGTATATTGTAAAATATGAAACCGTTATTGTTAAAATAGTCGAAAGGTATTTTATCTGTTATGTTTCACTTACAGATGCTTCAGTGTCGACTGTCCTGAGCTTACCGAAAGAACTGTTAATTGACGACGTTGCGCTCAGAAGAGAACTTGCTCAGCTTGGCGACCAACCCGGACCAATTACTAATACCACCAGACATATTTACCAGAAACGTCTTATGTATCTTAGAAGCATCAGAGATACCAATTCTTTACCGAGGCTCTCTGCGCCACAAAACGCCCCGAAGAATTGCGCGGATCATCGAGTTATCAAGCCTCATTTAGAGTTTGGCGATTGGATAAATCATCTAGATACCTACAGAAGCTTGGAGAAACAGGTGTTCCAAGAGTTCGTATCGCCAAATCCATCTCGACGATGGCGCGAGGGCATGTCGCAGACGTCTTTCAATTATCTGCTGTTAGATCCGCGTATATCGCAAGACCTGCAATATCGCAATGTTTATCTTACGGAATCCGAGGTATGGTCGATCTTTCTTGATGCTATATTTTACATCGGAAAAGGCAAACGTTCCAGGCCGTTCGCACATCTCTATGACGCTTTTAAAGTATGGGTATCGAAGGCGTCCATCAGTACGAATAAGAAGATCAACCGCATTCTCGATATATGGAACAACGATCATGGCGTGATCTGTCTGCACATCTTTCAGAATGTTATTCCAGTGGAAGCCTACACGAGAGAGGCCGCTATGATAGACGCGATTGGAACGGAAAACTTAGGAAATTGCAAGGGCGGTGAGTATTACGGCATCGCTGCGACGTGGAGCATACAGCAGAAAGAAAAATTCGGTAGATACTTATTGTACAAAGCTTTGCAGATTTTATTGCACGAGGGAGAGCGCCAGCTTTTCCCTCAGAATTTGTAATAATTGATCTTCAGTGTTGTACAAGAAGAAAGATCTCATTCGTGTAGATATAAATAAGTATGGTGCAATAGATTATATACAAATTTTGACATGCAGGTAGCTCAAATTTGTGAATTATATCTCCATGTACCTGTCAATTTATTATACTGACTCTCCCAATATAATAACTATGTACGTACAAATGAGAGAACAAAGCTGTACAAAATATATTTTTAAAATAGAGAATATTGAACATCGACTAGGACTATTACTTTAAATAAATTAGATGAATCAAGAATCAAGGTGTTGCATTATGTATGTATGATACAATGACTATAAATATAATAAATTTATTTATTTATAACTTGACGTGTGTAAATCAAGCTACATGATCTTATTGATCTATAAAGGAAAAATAAAACTATATATTGAATGGATCATTCATTTATATATATAGATATGATCATTACTTTTGTACAATGTTTATTAATACAAACAGATGAATATACATATGAAATATCCTAAATAAAGAACTTTTATTCATTAAATTTGTTTAACAAATAATTACAAATTTACAGATAAGGTCTATCAGGCTCTGTATTTTTTGCCTTCTTATCTCTGCTTCTAGGAAACCATCTGTGTTTAGTAGTGTATGTCAGTTTTGTTAGTTCATCAATAACCATAAATTCCTTTTTTTTCTTAAACATTTCTGCGACATCTTTGTCTCCGATTCGCAATACAGAATTGTCCTCGTGCACGACCTCTGATAGAGGCAGAGAATATTTGTATGGAAACTGTTTCTCTGGATGCCAACAGACAACCATATCGTCTTCTGTAAATATTACTACTTCTGAAGGTAGAGTACTATATTTAGCGTGTCTCGCAAAATAGACACTAGTCCGAAACGTACGTAATATAGAATTCATCTGTCATTGAAAGAAACAACAATTATTAGTAGAATTACTAGTAGAATGATAATCTTCACCCTATGTTTTACATTTTAATCATCATTAACCAGCATGAGTGCAAAACATAAGTGCAAAATAATTATGTCATGTAGCGTTTCTTATAATGATAGTTTTGTATATCTTATACATGATAATTTTCTCTCCGAATTCATACCTTGAAGGATATATGCTCCAATATATCTTCATATATTCACAGAAAGTAAATGTTCAATCTCTAACCTCACAATTTATTATGCGAGCTTCTTCCCAACAACAATATCGTTACTACCAGTGAGGTCGTACTACTGAATAATTATTGATTCATCTTGCTCAGTCATTGAGTCGTACTACTGAAGATAAAAATCCTCAAAACTTGAACTTGAGTTTATAGTTTAATTCATGTTATAATTTTTATAAAAAGCTTATTTATAATTTAAAAATAAAGAAAGAGTAAATATTTGAAATATTAACAAAACAATAATATACTTTGCATTCCGAAATCGATTTCAGAAACTTTGCTTTTAGTTATAAGATTGGTAGGCCTTAAAATAATGAAAGAGTGAGATATGTACGTTCCGTAATTGATCAGCTTGTCACTCTTGAATGTTCAAACATGTCTTTGTATGTACTTTAGAGGAGACTGTGTCGTGTTAGAATGTAAAGTTAGCACGACCTTTTTTTAATTTCGATTTGTTGGTATTAAAAATACGGAACTTTTTTTTATTTTTATCAAGAACTGTAGAACAATAGGCCTGTTCGTTTTGTCTGCATTGCTGAACTGGTGCGTTAAGTTAAAGTGAGACAAACGTAGGTTTTCTCACTTCAACTTGTTGCATCAGTTCAGCAGTGCAGACAAGACGAACAGGCCTTATGAAAAATGCTACTGGAACTAATATTGTTTTTCAATAATTTTTAAAACGTCGTGCTAATTTCACAGACACTGAAAAGATTGGTAAAATTTTCGAAAATGAAGTTTTAAATTTCGAGCACTTTCGGTGACCAACCGGAATTTTAACTTTAGGGCCAGAGCACAGACTTTTGCATAACGCATAGTACATAACACATAAGAGAATAAACCACTTAGTTTTCTTCATTTCCCTTCTCAGGACAGAAATGAAGAACTCTGATTGGTTGATTCTCTTATGGAGGATTCACACTGCGTCCGATGTCCGACGTACGACATCCGACATCCAATAGGAGAACAGCTTTCTAATGGAGAATTGAATTCTCCATTGGAAAGCTGTTCTCCTATTGGATGTCGGACGTCGTACGTCGGACATCGGACGCAGTGTGAATCTTCCATTATGCGTTGTGTATTATGCGTTATGCAGAAGTCTGTACTCTGGCCCTAAACCACCGACGAAATTTTTTCTCACATCTCGCAATCCTAGTACAACACACACACACATACACACATATTCGGCCTGTTTTCCGTATTCTTGATACTTTCCGATACCTTTTTTTTTCCATTATCCCATATCTGTTACCATTCATTCTTATTTCGAGCTTGGTTTTAGCTACTAATTTTGTAGTGCTAGATAAAAAAATGGGTAAATTTTTTTTATTACTTATTATCTTGATTATCAAATCTCCCGATCAATAAATAGATCGTATGAATCAACCGATCCAAAACCCATTTTGAAATGCATTCCTAGTATAAAGCCAACAGCACACGGTGCTTGTTTTCGTGCTGGATTGCTTGCTGGATGAAAATATTGCATTCTGATTGGTGCATTTCCATCCATCTTCGAAAATATGCCAATCAGAACGCAGTATTTTCATCCAGCAAGTAATCCAGCACGGAAACGAGCACCGTGTGCCGCTGGCTTAAGAACGTCAAAAGTCCTTATGGCGCATTCATATTGAACATCTTATCAAAAAATGTCCAATTTTTAACGCAACATGTGTACGACGTCGAAAGTACTTGGAGTATATAATCACCATCGGCGATGGTGAGTGGCGTTGGAGCATCTATTATATGCACAGAGCCATCTATTGAAGAAGAAGAAGAAGACCATCGGCGATGCGAGCGCGACACACATAACAGCTGTGTACAACGAAGTCACTCCGAAAAATCAAAAACCGTCCTTCTGTACGTAAAGGGAAACATGTTTGATAGGTGGCAAAACAAATAATGTTTCACGGCTAAGCCTGTGAGATTGTACAGCTGTTCAAGAGTTCTGGGCTTCTCAGATCCGTGAATGTGCGTCGGCGGTGTATCGGTGAATGGTGTACCGGCTATCCTCGAACTGTACTAATTATTATCTATTTCTCCGGTGCTCTACGTTAGCACCCGTATTACTTGTAGTGGTGAAGGTGCGATGAAGTAAAGCCGAAGGATGATGATGGGCGAACAATTTCGTAGCAAAGTGGAGCAGTACTCGCCAAAGTCTTCACCGAGGGGTGCGCGCTCCCCAGTTGTATCTCGTCAAGACTCCACGGGGACCCTGAAGACGACCATTTCCTTGGGGAAGAACCCCTCCATCGTCCACAGCGGACCTTTCTACTTGATGAAGGAACCTCCTGGTAAATGAGAAACTTAAAATCAATATTATGTATGATATGCAGAAATTCTTTTAATCAATTAAATTAGATTGTAATTTCTGTTGTTTGGACTTTTTGGATAAAATGTTTCATCTTTTGAGTGAAAAATTTAAATCTATATTTTGTTATCAATGACGTATAGTGAAAGTGCTTTAAAGGTTATAGTTTTTCTTGCACATGTAAGCTTGTTACTTTCAGGGGAAAGTGAACTTACTGGGGCAACAAATTTGATGGCCTATTATGGCCTAGAACATTCCTACAGCAAGTTTAGTGGTAAAAAGCTTAAAGAGCAGTTATCTTCCTTCTTGCCAAATTTGCCTGGTATTATAGATAGACCTGGACATCAAGACAACAGGTAACTTTTATAGCTCTGTTACCAGAATTAAAAATTTGATATATCGATTCTGGTTACTTCATATATTTTATTTCTTTTAGCTCGCTAAGATCGGTGATAGAAAAACCACCTATTGGTGGTAAAGAACTACTGCCTTTAACAAGTGTACAATTAGCTGGTTTTCGATTACATCCTGGCCCTGTAAGACATTTTTATGTTTTTATAATTTGCGTATATCTTAAAAAAAGAGCCAATATCTGTAACTTCCAATTATAGAATATAGCAAGTTTTACAATATAGCAAATTGTTTAAAATTATTGCAATAACTAAAGCTGATTAATTAACACTTTAGCAACTAGAATAAAATCTATGTCTGAATTCAGATAGTTACAGAATTTAAAATGTTAAGATATTTACAAAAACATCCAAATTTTCCCCTAGTTGAAAATTGAAGACTGGCAGACATTGTGGTTCTGTTTTAAGATTAAAGATGGATAGGGGGATAGGGAATGAGAAGATACAATGCAGATTACTAACAATTATATTTAATAATTTGTAGTTGCCAGAACAATATAGATACGTAAATCAAGCACCTCAGAGAAAACACAAGAATAAGCATAAGAAGCACAAACATAAACCTGGAGAGGTACTTGGTGGACAGGAAGCCACAACGACAGATGTTGGTGGTTCTGATACGCACGAGAAGAAACATAAGAAGCAGAAGAGACATGATGAAGAGAAGGAAGCCAGGAAAAAACGAAAGAAGGAAAAGAAGAGGAAAAAACAAAAACATAGTCCTGAGCACACTGGTAGTCTTACACCATCTCAGCATTCCAACTCGTGATCTCTAATCTGCCCCTTTCAGTTTATGCCAAATTTTTAATTGAACTGTAAAAGTGTATGAACTTTCTTTGTTTCTAAAACCCACTTTAAACGGTCGATAATTTGTTACAAAATTTGTAACCACTATGTTGTTAAAAAATTTTCACCAGTTATATATGCATATGCATATGCATGCATATAAAAAGGCTTATATATCTGTTAATGTAATTTTCCAATTTTTCAATCGTTTTTGTTCTTTTATTTTTACTTTCTTTTTCTGTTTTTTTTTTCTTTTTCTAATAAAAATCAAATTATGAATCGTTTCAAGTGGACTCAAGAAATATTTAGTTTAGAACATACATACAGTAAGACACGCGAAAACAGCGAAAATCAACCATGTATCTTTCATTGTATGTATGTTCTAAAATATATTCTCGTGTATTTATTTCTTTCACTTACGCATAACATGTATCGTCCATTTTCGGTATTCGTAATATGACGAAAGAGGCAAATTATGATGCAGATTATTATGTAGATATATACATCACGTAAAGTAATACGATAATTTCTTGTCAATCTTTCTACATTTGTGTAATTGCAGTTTAATCAACATATGTTTAGAAGTTAATGAAGGAAAACATGGCAAAGAGCTTTAATTTTAGGAAATTACTTGCTCAATCTTTTTATTGCTCTGTATGCCAAATGCATATTATGTTTCTGTACGTTATAGTATGAAAGTAAATATAAAATAATTAATTCGTTTAAGTTTGTCAAATTTTGATGCCAAATAGATAGGGCATTTAATTTAACAAATTAAACATTATATGTTCGACTCTTGGCAAGTTTTACAGTATATGCAAGGTTTGACATTTGTAATTATTCAAAAATTCAATTTGTATAGTTTCTTCTACTTATATGCTTAATCCTTCCTCAAATGTCTCATCTTTGTTATGGCTCTTTACGAACCTTGTGAAAAAGTAATTAGTAGAAAAAATGTAAAATATAAATGTGTAATATAGTAGTTATGCACAGGATGCATCTCGCAGACTCAACTGCATGTTTATACCGGCGTATTGTAATAACGAATAAACAAAAATGTAAATATTCTTATTAATGGAAGACTGTGAAACAAAGAAATAGAGTGAGTGAGAGAAAAAGAGAGAAATCAGATACTGCTATTCTGTGTAAAGTGTTTCAGAGTGCGACATAAAACCTGTACGTTTTAAATCTGATGTATTGAGGAGTCTATCGGCGCGGAGGGGAGATGTCAAAGATTTAATTTTAAATGTAGTATTTATAACGCGCAGAAAAAGAAGGATAGAATTAAAGCGATCGATTTCAACAGCAATTAATATTTTCTTTTAATTTATTTTCCTTATTCCCTTTCAATCGTTTGTACTCTCCTTTTGTCAATAGGATTTTGATATAGAATTTGAAATTAGAGAAATATACATTAACATTCATCTCAAAAAAAAAGAATTCTCAGTACCTATCCTATACATAATTCAATTTACACAAGTCTTTAAGATTTAAGGTAATTTTTTGATAATTGGTGCAAAGCTTTATTTGGTGAATTATTAGGTCTAACCAATCATTATACTATATCATTATATTATGTCCGATTGCATCGTATCCAATTAGGTCCTTCTCCCTTGTATTGTGAAGTTTAAAATTTAGTGGAGCAAAATGGATTTTTTTTAGACATGTTTTAAAATATTTAACTTATATAAAGCAACTTATATAAAATAACTTGTACAAAACGACGAATGTACAATAAAATTCACTTTTCGATATGTTTGAACTATTGTAAATGCAGAATTTTTTACCGATCGTGCTAATTGCAAATAATTGCGAATATATATATATCGTCACGAAATATGTGGTTTTAAATTTGGTAGAATCGAGAGCACATGAGTCGTCAGTTAAATTGATGAACGTTATAATAATTAAGTTTGTAATAGGCGTTAAATAGAGCAATTATCTAAGGAGCGTGCCATCGTAGCGTGCTAGGTCAGTTACTCCATGATTCATATCAAAGAGGAACGTGAGAGCGGCCAACACGGTGTTTTCGACGACACCGACTTTCCGCACTGGGAAAGGACGTCATCTGCATTCATTTTAAGAGGGGAACTACGAGGCTACATCCAATGTCAAGTTTCGGCGGTAAAATCTGTATGTGGTGGCAGTCCGTGCTACAACCATAATAGCGTACTTGACAAGCACGGTCTCGCACATTGTTACGCGTTTATAACATGAATTAACATGTTAACATGTGCAAAAAAAAAAGAATTGACATTATGTATGATTAATATCATGAAGATCATACGAAGTGTCCGGTTAGCTGCAACCCGAAGTGTGAGGGTAGATTGGGTTAAGGCAAACATAAAAGTCCCATATCATTTTACGAGATTCGCAATAATTATCGAGTTATTAATGACAGAAATCTGAGGAGTAAAAGCGCGCCGACATAGATGATTCGAAAAGCGTTGCAGCTGCTCAGGGCAACGATCATGAATCTTTTCCCTAGCGTGAACTAATAAAAAGTGAAAGACTTCTGTAAATCAGTGAAAAATGAAAAATTTTATATGAATTTGTGAAAATCGAAACATTTCACACGACAATTGAGTCGTTCAACATGGCAGTTGCGCGTTCTGGATAATTCAATGAATACCAAAGAAATCAAAATGATCAAAATAATAATGTCCACGGACATTTATTTATTAATAACTCGATAATTATTGCGCGAATCTCGCAAAATGATATGGGACTTTATGTTTGCCTTAACCCAATCTACCCTCACACTTCGGGTTGCAGCTAACCGGACACTTCGTATGATCTTCATGATATTAATCATACACAATGTCAATTCTTTTTTTTTTGCACATGTTAATATATTAATTCATGTTATAAACGCGTAACAATGTGCGAGACCGTGCTTATCAAGTACGCTATTATGGTTGTAGCACGGACATAAACCGCCTAAAAATGGATGTAGCACGGACTGCCACCACATACAGGTTTTACCGCCAAAACTTGACATTGGATGTAGCATCGTAGTTCCCCTCTCAAAATGAATGCAGATGACGTCCTTTCCCAGTGCGGAAAGTCGGTGTCGTCGAAAACACCGTGTTGGCCGCTCTCACGTTCCTTTCTGTTCATATATAACTCGCCACCAGGCCATTGGAGTTGTCATTACGTGCATAACCTATAAATGATCAATAAATCTTTTGTTTATTTTTGCGCAGGATTTTAAAGACTAAATATCTCTTTTAAAAGACTAAACATCTGTGAACGATAGAAATGCAGCGTAACATACTTCGAGCAGCAAATTTCCAGGTGCTGCAGAAACGCTTTTTTAAGAAGCATCATGTCAGGGTTAGATTTGCACCTAGTCCTACCGGTAATAGGCGGCGAATGCCGCAAATATTATTTTTTTTTAGAACAAGTTAAATTCGATCTCGTTGCTAAAAGAATACTAACAAATTGCTAAAAGAATACTAACAAATTGAACTATATACAGTGGCCACATACTTCAAGTATAATTTTTTCAAGTTACAAGTTTCGTTATATCGTATGTATATTGTGCAGGTAATCTACATCTAGGAGGTTTGCGTACTGCATTATACAATTATTTATTTGCACGTCGCAAACAGGGTGCCTTCATCTTGAGAATTGAGGATACTGATCAAACAAGAATAGTTCCAGATGCAATAGAAAAGCTACAAGATGATTTGTTATGGGCAGGGATTATATCCGACGAAGATCCTATTAGAGGTGGTCCTGTTGGTCCTTACAAACAGTCAGCAAGACTTGAATTATACCAGTATGTAATTAGGTCTTATGAAAAAATAAAGAAGCAAATTGGCCTGTTAGATTGCTTCATGACATTTACTTTTATTCACAGGGAACAAGTACTCAAGCTTTTAGATAATGGATCTGCTTATTATTGTTTTTGTACAGAAGAAAGACTAGTCTTGTTAAGGAAAGAAGCAATGAAATGTAGGCAAGTGCCCAGATATGATAATAGATGTCGGCATTACAGTAAGGATGAAGTGAAAGAAATGCTCAGAAAAAATCGTTCTCCCTGTATTAGATTTAAGGTATAGTTTTTCAAATGTCAAACTTGATAAATTAGACATGGTCTGCTTATGATGAATATCCTACAGTTATCATGTACACCGGAATCGTTTTGTGATATGATATACGGAGATGTGACACATGATATTGCCAAAACTGAAGGGGATCCAGTTATTATCAAAGCAGATGGCTATCCTACTTATCATTTTGCGAATGTAGTAGATGATCATTTCATGAAAATATCTCATGTCTTACGAGGCATTGAGTGGCAAGTGTCTACACCTAAGCACATTATGCTTTATAAGTGAGCAGCCTCTTCAAAAATTCAATATATTTTAGACGTGATAATCGGCTATATTATAGATTCTATTGATTACAGAGCATTTGGTTGGGAACCTCCCATTTATGGACACTTACCTTTAATATTAAACACAGATGGGTCTAAGCTATCAAAGAGACAAGGCGATATAGATATCGAATCGTTTAGGAAACAGGGTATTTTTCCATTAGCATTATTGAATTATGTAATAACTGCTGGTGCTGGTGGTTTTCATAAAGAACAAGAAGACCAAAACCTTTATAGTTATCAGGAGTTGATCAAACAGGTAAGTTACTTCATTCAATCAAAATTATTATATTCTTATAAAACTTACTGTTTTAACATATTATCTTCTATGATAGTTCGATGTCAATAAAATAAAAACGAGCTCTGGTAAACTTATGCCTGAAAAACTGCTACAGTTAAATAAATTGGAAATCGCAAATCTATTAAGAGACGAGGAGAACCATAGTTTCTTGGTCGACAGAGTTAGGAAGTTGGTGCTAAAAGCGTTTCCTGAACGGTACGTTCAATTTCGTAGTATACCTATAATTATTATCTTATCCCTTATCTTCTCTCAGGATGCAGATTTCTATTCTAGGAGAAATGATGGAAGTTTGCAGTTAGATGACTATCACATAATTACCACATTGAAATGGGCACAAAACAGGATATCCATGCTCAATGATCTTGTCAAGACAGAATTAGCATTTTTGTGGGTTGTGCCAACTTCTGCGCCAAGTATTAAACAAAGTGAATGCTCAGGTTACAAACATTTCTTTGTATGAAAATTACACGATTTTGTTGACCACAAAGTTAAAACATACCTTATTGTTATAGATATGATTAGGCTGTTGAACGCGGAATTGGCTGAAATGGATGTGAATAATTACAAGACCGATTGGATTGCTCCATATTTGAAAGACTTTGCTGCTAAGAAAGGGATTCCGTTTGCTGCTTTGATGAAAATTTTAAGAAGCATTTTAAGCGGTGTAAAGGTATGCGCAATAATTACAAATGAATATCGTTTCTATTAGGAAGAAAGGTGCTAATATACAAAATGATGTTTTTAATAGGATGGACCACCTGTTGCCGAGATGATGGAAATCTTGGGAAAAGACAGAACATTGTTACGATTACGGCGTTGCGTTTCCTGAGACTATATTATATTATATTACACTGTATAACGGCAAGTCGACTATATTATCGAAAGCAAGTTCGAAGAAATAACTTCAACTTGTACACGTACAATTTAACAGAAAGAATATAACAATTTTGGGAGTTCAGTAATATGTTTAAAGTATCTTTTTCGAATAACTATTCCGCAAGTAAAAATAAAAATTATTTTCTAACTGATTATAAATTAAAAATACTCTCTAAGTGATAAAAAGAAAGTTCCACATGATCAGTAAAAGAAATTCTAGTCGAATATACTTACAGAACGACAGATAATATTGAATCTTATATGTATATTTTTTTCTCTATATTTTAGAGTATATTAGGAAGAGATAAATGAATAAAGCAAACAACATTATTTATACAAAGTTTTAATAGAATTAATAACCAATTATTTACTTTAATGAGACAAAAACTATGTTTTAATTTTTATGAAATGTACTTAAAAAAAGAAACGCCAAAATATAGAACTTTGAAATTTAATTTTATTATAGAATATTGATTTTTGACACAGTGAATAGTTTGGAATATTCGCATTTTATACAATATAACATATAATTTGTAATACGTAAGTATATTTCAAAAGATTAATAAACATGTAGAAATGATGCATAATTGTATTAACAAAACAGATGTACAAAGTGTGTGTATACAACAAATTGAACACATTTATTCTTAAATAGCTTTTTCAATATATTACGATATCTTTTATAATATAATATAACAGGATTTATAATTATAAATATTAGTAGCTTGTATTCAATACTAAGTACGAAGTACCGTTAGTAATCATAGCTAACATTGAAAATGCTAACATGCGATTATAAATCCTGCCGCCGTGTAAGTTTTTGAATAAATATAAAGATATTGTGCTTGAGAAATCATTTGTTATTACATCTGATACTATAATAATCCAAAACTGTTTGGACAAAATGTTGCATCTTATGCTTCCAAAAATATAATCTTCCATTATAAAAAATCATGAAACCAAATTATAATTACAAATGTGAGTTTTGTGCTTTTGCATAAGGCCTATTTTTTTTGCAAAGTAAATGTTTCTATTTACATCTCATAAAAGGATAATATTCGGTATAATACTTTATACCGGTATAATACTTCATTACACATCAACATCTATCTCTGAATATTCGATGATAAATACAATAAAACTGATGCAGGAACATTAAATATTTTATTTTACTAAAACTTAAAATATTTATCTTCTAAGTTGTCCTCAGTGCAATACTAGAATAATAATGTATGTGCCATTAAAATTGAAAGAGTGCGAGTCGAAGTGCTGTCGAAATTGATTTACATTGTCATGTGCTTAAGCTTACAATACAAATCCTTAAAGGAGAAGAGACACTTGACAAAACAAAAGATTTTATATATGATATCCAAAATAATTATATTGCAAATTCCAATAAATAATATATTAATATTATAGATAAGTTTGTTAATACATATTAGTCTTTATCACAGTAGTTTTAGATTTATGTTATAGTATACTAGTGACATATTTATAATCCTGTATGTAATGTGAACGGAACTTTTTATACGTATTTTGAATATCTTTGTCGATCTGTGTAACGTCATAAATATTTCTAATGGTAAGATTGCAAGATGTTAGCTCATCGTGCTTAAATTTGTCGACATATATATAACTTACTTGAGAAAATTTATTAAGTATGTTAATCAACTGTATGGCGTAGCAAACTACCGTAATCAATTAAGCGGCATAAAACAAAGAGATATTTATATCTTTCTAACGAAGAGAATCAACAAAGAAGTTTATAATTTTTTAAACTCTTCCCCCGTTTTGATTAGCGAATATATTGCCTTCTAGAAAGTTTAGTTTGTTCATTATGTGATAGATGTAAACATTTCCAAGTGATGTAAGCTAATTCTAATACGCAGGATATATTTGTAATATTATTAATACTTTTATACACGTACACGATTCAAAGATTATTCGTGATTTAATAGAACCCATGATAGTTGTCTTTCCTCTGTAGAAAGTAAAAACATTGAAAACTAATACGCATCCAATTATAGGTAAATCTCCGTATATCTGCGAATACATTTAATCACTAGTGTTATACAGCGATACATATTCGAATTGGCTCAGATTAAAGAGAAATTTATCACAGATGAAAGATAGAAATGCTTTGACGGATGCATATTATGTTGGAAACTAGGGCTGCGTATGACACATCTCAACGCGAGCGAAAGAAACATTCGAACATACAGATGTATAAGTAGTAGAATTCTAAAAACAGGTCTACGAATAGCCTTTTATCCTCCTTTTAATTTTACTCTTATAAATCGATTATGCACATCGTTAATAATACGGTACGATACATGTTCTTAGGAACAGTAATTGAATACAATTAAATACGCTTGTTTCCCTTTGTAACGCACCTTCACAACATTTCTTTTCTGAGATTGTGAGGTATGTATGTACACGTCAAATGTTTTACTTTAATAAATATATCAAACAACACACAATGTATATTTTGAAAAGGAATACCTTACGATAATACGTCCTATTATTATGTGCCGATTACACGCAGTAATTTGAGATTGTCGAGAGATTCTGTATATTAATAATCTTACTGCGGAAGTATTTGACAAATATACATAAGATATAACATACCGACGGAATTATCTATATATTGAAAAAGTGTTGAGAGAGTGTGCGATAAAAATAACAGATATCTAATAAACATGGAAATTATAGAGATTACTTCAAAAACCATCAATTTCAAAGAAATATCTACGATCGGTATCTAAACGTCGCCATTCTCTATAATTTTCTCCTTTGTTTTATACACAGAAGGAATTCTTACATTCAGATTTCTAATAAATTGTTTATATATATAATAACTTATTAAATATATATATGCTAAATTAACTAAATGGCATAAAGTTAATCGTTGTAATACTATTCAAGTATTGTATTCCTGATTAATTTCTACTTCTCAAAGAGTCATTACATTGTATAAATTAAAAAAAAGTCATCACAAATGTAATATTACTCTACATAATACTGTATTACATTATTGCAACAATGTAATCTGTTAAAACGTGACATGTTCCGTTGCACGATTTTATAGAACAGTAACATAATCTTCATATAATTGTACAGGAAAAAACACAGTTATTGCATTCGAGAATCGGGTTCGTACTCCTAAATTAAAGATCAGAGAGGGACAATACGTAATGCGATTTACGTCATTCATAATGTACATACATGATGTACATATATAATGTATATAAAGAGAGACCTGTATGTTTATAATATAAATCTTATATGCAATAGACAAAGAATATATTCTCTTTCTCTCTCTTTCTCTCTCTCTCTCTCTCTCTCTCTTTCTCTCTCTCTGTATGTGTGTGTGTCTGTGCATATAAAATTAGTGACAGGCACTTTTGTGCTTTCAGATATACATTGGAATGTAAACGAATCCCTTTAATGTTTTAAACAACTTGATTTGATTACACTTTGTTTTACTTCACTGGCTAATTGTTTGTATACTATTCGGTTAATTGTTATAATTCGTCGTGAACTAAATATATCACTACATTCATCTATTTATCCATCTATTATAACCGTGAGGTTTATCATGAAGTATAATACTAGAACCACAATATACTATACGAATATTTTCCGTTACACGAAAATTGAAGAGATTCTTTAATTTTATCACATGAATGAAACAAAGACGAGCGAGCAAACGCGAGTATACACAACTATATCGAGAAACGAGAAAACTGCGTCTCTTTATATATATTATCACCATGAGCAATAATATTTGATTATTATGCTGATGGAAAATTATACAATTAGTAGTACAGATATATATGTATACTTCGTTTACAAACGATTACACGACAATCAATTATTGGAGGACATTTGTTAAAGATTATGAAAATAGATAGATCTTTCATTTCTGTCGACAAGGAAAAATTCAAGGCTGGTTTCACGAAGAAAAGAGAGCAAGACACTCACATAAGACGTCGAAGCTTGGACCTGCGGAACCGTGGAAGGAAAAAAAAGATTCTTATTTATCATATACGTACCACGACAACTCTGGTGAACTCGTTACAACTACTGTAGCATACATTTTGCATTTCTAGCTCTTCTTAATTATCGTGTTTATTGCCATAAGGAGATATTCTATATGTATATAGAATCACTTTCATATACATCTTGGCCCAGGCATTGCTTTTCGAAATAATTATCAAGGTCAATCAAATCGAAAGTATCAACAGCTATCTGAGTATATTAGTCACAAGAGTTTCGCGTCTATTATAGTGCATATCGCATATGTCAGTAGATCGATGAAGTGGAAGTTAAAGATTAAATATAATCAAAATTAGCGAGTCAATCACAAAATGAAGATGTAGACAAATTGGTCTTCACGTAAGAGACGCTTCTAAAGATGCGGAACTCGCAGATTTAAGATACCTATGCCGTAAGTAAGATCCGTCGATTTCGAATAATATGATAGTGTTGCTAAATATACCCGAGTGACGTTGTAGAGAATTATTCTAGTGATAGTATGTGATATAAAAAGTCTTTGCTATTTTATATAATAAATATCTACTTCGAATATGCATGTGTGCGAGTTTATAAGACTTTTTTGTCATGGACTTTAAGACGCTTTAATACGATAGCGAAGTAAAATTCGTCCCCTTGGGGGATGCACCTCGTATTTTGTACTGTATGTGTGTGTGTGTGTGTATGTATGGGAGAAGGAAAGGTATGTATACTGGGTGATCCGAAATTCCCGCATTCGGAATACAGGACATGATACTTTATGCTAAAACAAACAACTTTTTCCTTTAGCAAAATTGCGTCCGACAAGTAGTTTTTGCAGGAGAGCGTGTTAAATTTAACGAATAAGCGCTCTTGTCTATGTAACGCTCAGGGCCAGCGTGCGCGCCTCACTCGCGTGTACCTAGTCCGTGATTAGTAATCATAAGTAGTGTCTTTTAAGACGCTCATACGGTTCTCTTGTGATTAGTTTACGACATTTTAAGACTGTGCTTAAGACAATTTTAAATAATAAGAATCAATTATGAACAATACCGGGATTTGACCTACTTTCATATTTGTACTGATTAAATAATGAAAAGTTAATAAAATAAGTACTGCCTTTATTTCTTACGTAATAAATGAATAAAATATTGTCTGCACAATATTATCTGAAAATAAAGACAAATGTAAATAGTAATATGTTTTGCGAGCTGTGAACGTTCTATTATTCCAAATACTGCACAATTACGTGATAATTAAATAGTGATCATTAAATTTAAAGAATAATTTACTGATCAAGCGTATATATAGGAGTATACATATTTGTAACAGTGATTACAAGTAAAATATTCGAATTAACGTCTTTTAAGAACTCTCTTTTTATTTCTTTATAATAGAAAATACAAAGAACTTATTTAAAATTCAAATTGTGTCATATACTCACGTCACGGTTTACATTTATTTATTATTGCTTATGCACATTAGCCTTTCATTATGTACTTTCCTTACATGTTTCGTTTATTGCGAGGAATATTGCTATAGCCTCAATGATTTATTTTCTTAATCAACTTGACCATTCAGGCTATAGCAATATTCCTCGCAATAATCATAACATATAAGGAAAGTATGTATTGAAAGGCTAACGTGCATAAGCAATAATAAGTAAACGTAGACCGTGACGTGAGTATATCACACAATTTGAATTTTAAATAAGTTCTTTATATTTTCTATTATAAAGAAACAAAAAGAGAGCTCTTAAAAGACGTTAATTCAAATATTTTACTTGTAATCACTGTTACAAATATGTATACTCCTATGTATACACTTGATCAGTAAATTATTCTTTAAATTTAATGATCACTATTTAATTATCACGTAATTGTGCAATATTTGGAACAATAGAACGCTCACAGCTCGCAAAACATATTACTATTTACATTTGTTTTTATTTTCAGATAATATTGTGCAATCAGACAATATTTTATTCATTTATTATGTAAAAAATAAAGACAGTACTTATTTTATTAACTTTTCATTATTTAATCAGTACAAATATGAAAGCAGGTCAAATCCCGGTATTGTTCATAATTGATTCTTATTATTTAAAATTGTCTTAAGCACAGTCTTAAAATGTCGTAAACTAATCACAAGAGAACCGTATGAGCGTCTTAAAAGACACTACTTATGATTACTAATCACGGACTAGGTACACGCGAGTGAGGCGCGCACGCTGGCCCTGAGCGTTACATAGACAAGAGCGCTTATTCGTTAAATTTAACACGCTCTCCTGCAAAAACTACTTGTCGGACGCAATTTTGCTAAAGGAAAAAGTTGTTTGTTTTAGCATAAAGTATCATGTCCTGTATTCCGAATGCGGGAATTTCGGATCATCCAGTATATTATAAATAGAATTGCATTGTAAATTTGTTGAGAAATTAACAAATTTATCTTTTTGTTTATCTTGTGTGATTTTTAATATAGAATGTTTTTGGCACAGACGAAGTGATTTCTCCCTTCGAACAACACACTGGAAGGACTCGCCGCGAGGAATATTTATCATGGCGAGCATTGTCCTCTTTTATAGTATATCCATAAAGACGTTTGTCTCAGAAGTCGAAGTAATTAACATTTGGGCAAGAATATAACAATGTCCCTACTTATCTCTTATGTGAATCTATCAGTTTTAAGAAAGTTCTCTTTGTCGAATATTTAATTTTAAGTAATCTTTCCTTTCTCTCTCTCTCTCTCTCTCTCTCTCTCTCTCTCTCTCTACCTCTTAAATAAGTTATACTTGTATATTTCTCTTATTTGGAATGATATTTAAGAGTATGTCCTCACTCTCAAGAGACATGTTTACTCAACGTTTACATTACGCATTGCTATACGTAGCAAACGCGACGCACGACTTAGTTGTTGAGGTCATTGATGGCTTGCAAGATGCGTTTAACATGCCCCACTTTGGAGATACCCAGCTCCTTGAGATCGCGGCGGGCTAGTGTCAGCAACTCCCTACCTCGTATATCATGCGACACAAATTTGTCCGCGTATTCGCCCAATTGCAGATTCTCTAACCAGGTGCACACCTCCTGTACGCCCCAAGTAGTGACTTGTTCCTTCGCTGGATGGGTACCCGAGTTGCCAGTGAAGCGACGGAACTTTAACCAGAACAACCCTCGATGACGATTTTTTTTATCACCCTGCAGACCCAGAGTTCGAGAGGTCGGTTAGTGAACGGTTAGTCAGATTAGTATACGCGTGTAAGCGGTACGCTCTATTTTAACGACATACGTTAGAGACATGCATAATCATATGCAGGTGGACAGATTGCACTCAGGATGTGATAACGACTCGTCAAGCACACAAAGTAGCTCATTTTCTCACTCGCGTCTAACGTTGACCATTCGTCATCGCGGTCGCGCGCGGTCGAATGATGAGAGATTCGCCGTTCCGTAAAATATCGCGTGAGTACCGCAAATACGCATTCGGTGTACATCAATAAAACAATGTCAGATATTCCATTGTTTATTATTATTGCTATACTTTAGCGAGATTCATATATATAGATATATATACATCCGCTACAAAGTACATCTTTCATGAGGCTCATATAAAGATCACGAAAGTTCCCCTCTCTCGTTGTTAAGTGCTAATTAAAACAGATCGTGCAACGATCCCTTGATTCTTACGAAATCATGAGAGACATAGCGCCAATGAAAGCAAAGGTTAAATTGCGTGTTGTTCAAGTGCATACTCGGACGTGTTACTTCTGCTATGTAATGTAACTGAACAGGTACAACATCGCCAAGTAATTGTCACTGGTCGCGTCTCCATTTTGTGTAAACTATAAGTAGAACCAAGCGTGTGAAATAAACGAAAACATCTAAACGGCACAATCCGCTTGTCAGCAGATGTAACATGCACGTACGATACATACAGACGTGTACAAAAATAATCCGCACCATATTTCGCTACATCGCAAAAACTAAGTCTCTAACGCTATTTCTATTTACTAATGTCATAAGCATTAAGACTTAAAAGCATATTACCAGCACTGGGATTGAGCACTCAATCAATCCGAAATAAAGCATAGGATAATTTATTAATTATCATTTGAAAACAACATTTATGCATAATGAATTATGATGTTCTCTCAAAGAAGGTTGTCAATTTTCGTGTCTGATGTATGGAAGAGAGGTGCTTTCATAATATTGCATATCTCATGACTTTATCCAAATAGTTTGCCATCACAGTTTACTTTTACATTTACTTCTCTCGGAATATATACACATATAGCAGCGAGACGAGATGGAATATCGAGTACGAGTAAACATGTTATGGTATGATAAAACAACGTGTAACTGTATCGTTCCACTTCGCCCATCGGTATGCTAATACGTTTCGCTCGAATATTTAATAACCTCGTGAAAAATAGCCAAGATTACACAATATACTATAGGTATAAATGGATCAAACACGTCATATTTTTATCCAAAATCCATGTGAATTTAACTTGCATTCAAATTGTGTTTAAATATTTAGGAAATATTCCTGCATATACTGGTTATTTCTTTCTTTTTTTTTTTTTCATAGCAAGTATACTTGCTTATCTTCCTTCCTCCCCATCGATTAAACGTATAATAAGTATCACAAGATGTATAAACTTTATCACAATGCAGAATACATGACAGAGAAACGTGAAAATAGTTAATCTCATAATTTGTAGTTTAAAGATTTGACTTTAAACAGCATTACATAGATCATAAGAAGGAACTATACCTGATCGTCCACAGCAGCGTTTTGCAAGTAAACCAGCCCTGTACCTCTCTCGTCAAAAATGCATTTTCGCAATTCCTGTTCCATACTGGCTAGAGCCAGGGATAATTTGTTTTCCAAGTCCTCTCGTAGCCTCTGCTTATACGCACAATAAAACGTTAGTTCAATGAGTAAAAAAGACAAGAAACAGTTCCTCGATACAAGAGCTTAAGGAACGTAAAAAGACGTTCAATATACTTACTAAATTATGGGCCTTGTCGCGTAGCAATTCGCAAGATTCTTCGTACAATTGCCGCGCACTTGATACCAATTCGGTTACCATAGGTCTTAAGCCTACCTGATAATTAAGAATAAGGAAAATAAAGCAAAGTCAGAGATCAGAGAGTCTCGATCTCATAATATATATTTCCGATACGTCTCTGACGACACAGTATTTCACCTACCCCTTGCAAGATTTTACCATCCGGATGCACTTGCTCGAGCGCTTGGGCCGTTCGCGAGGCAACCTGGTACAAATCTGCTTCCAGGCTTGGGTGCGATATAATCAGTAGTTTTACCCACTTAACCAAGGTGGTCACAGCTTCGATGAAGCTGAACAGAATGTTGAGTTCCTCATCGTTCAGCTGCGAAGGCTTACTGCTTATTTGCAATTGTACTCTAGACTGCGACGTATTGCTCAGGATAGAGGTCGACTGAGTTACGGCGCTCAGCGTGTTACGTTGCTTCTCTTCCCACGCTCTTAACGATGTCTCGAGAGCCTGTGATGTGAAATGTTTTTCAACGATCCGCAAATTAATCGATAAACGAGAGATGGATACTCACCCTATTTCTATATAGCATCTGCATGCGATTCTTGTGTATAATCCTTATGATTCCGGGTGGTTGAATCCAAGCCTCACCATCCACTTGTATAGGGACACCTTCTTCTCCCAGAATATTAATCTGGACTGTCTGGCATTGAGCTATCCTATGATGTTGCAAGTTAATGAGCCGCGACGCGGCCATTTGAACGGATCCGAAGACTGCCACCACTTCCAATATGCGATCGTCAAACGACGGTGCCAAAAACAGATCTCCCTCTTTTGTACCACCCCAGAAATTCGTGCCGCCCATAAAGCTGTTAATAACACAAAATTGTCATATGGAATTATCGAGAATCGCGCGTAAATATATTTATGACCCTTTCACCGGAATACCTTGGTATATTTAACACGACGATTCCTTGTAGAGACGGCAATGGTATCCTTTGACCGTCGCATTCCAATTGAACTCTCTGTTCGAGATTCTTGTAGGTTTTCTGCAGCCACTGTTTAGATCCCAGAACGCCATACCACATATAATTCTTCGCGCGCGATCGGCACTTCTCAGGATGTTCTTCTCGTTTATGGTGGAAGTCAAGACTGATTTTCGCGTCTATGCCAATCCCGAAGTAGTTGTTCATGACACATCGTTCGAAGTAACCTTCCCTGGTGATGCAGAATAAATAAAATTTATATATATATATATATATATATATATATAAGTACATATTAATTATAGAATGTTGTGCGTACATGCAACTTACATCAACGACTCGTCTGGATCCATCAATGGTGATACTGCTGCACAGAGAGCATCTGCGTTCGCCAGCAATGCCTGACTGATCAAACCAGCTCCACCGCTAACATCTATAGGCATTTAAGGAAGAAGACACATTAGCAACTATACGTCGCACAGAAGAGAGTTTATTACAGAAGAGAGTAATATTGGATCGTCTGATTTCCGGCTTACTTGGCCACATGGGTAGTCGGACCAAAGGATTTATTATCGGGAGCTTCTTCACATCCTCCGTCTTATCCATCGACTTTGCTCTCTCATTGCGCAAACTCACACTAGAACCACCCAAACGAGCAGTGGTCGCTGCCAACGAAACAACTTCTGATGCCTTCAGCAAACTGCCACTGCTGATACGTCGTGTAGCTTGCGGAGAAAAGCCTGATTCGGGCAGCTCCACGCTCACTATGCATCAAAAAGGACATATTTATTTAACGTATCGAGATAAATTATTGTCACAATAATAACTGCAATAATAGCTCAGCTAGCAGTACTCACGTCTTTCCATACTGCTACCACTGTATTGTTTTATGTGCGGATCTAGCTTGTAATCCAAATTAAGCTCCTGATGACTCTCGATCGACATCGATGGACTTGGCGGATCGATGATCACGCTAATCGTCGGCGGAAAATTCGTGGCGTACTTTTCATTGGCCGGCGTATTGTCCGACGAGACGGTAAAGCAGCATACCGGGCTCAGCAAATCGGACGTCTTTTCTTTTTCAACACTTGGAAACCTGTTCGGTGCAGGAATCACATTCGTTTCCACGGGATGCATCGACTTGTTTCCTGTCACGCGCACACAAGTTGCCAGGCCGTCCGTTTTGTATTTATTTAGCATTCCCTGCTAACAGAAACAAGGTGCATCGATTTATACATTTTAATTCAGAGCACACAAAGCCAACAAGTGTTGACCACCTTCGATTATTAATTTCAGAAAAGAGATAAGAATCTCAAAGTACCTCAATATTTACTTCTCTGTCCGTCTTCATATTTTTTGGGCCTTTTTTGAACGACTGTCTCGCGATGTCGTTTCCCTCGACGAACTGAGCCAAGCTGCAAAATTTCTGCGGTTTCTCGATCTCCTCGGACTCCAAACATTCTCTAACAGAATCATACCTTTCGGCCAATATCGTACTGATCAAGTCCTGTCCGAGGGAACTCAGATCGTCTATCACGCTTTCCGAGTGTTGAGTCTCGCTGGAGAACATGTCGGAATTATCCGGCGAATCGATATGCCCAATCTCAGAACTGTCCGACTTTTTCGACGAATCAAATATATCGCTGTCTATATGACCTGGAAAGCGTGAGAGGAATTATCTAATAATTACGTGTGTAAGGCATGTACAAAGAAAGCGCTTCTACGATATCATCGCAGAAAGGTCTGCCTACCGATTTCGCTCTCGCTGTTTCGAATGGTGCAGCTTCGCGAGTCCAACGTGTCGGAGACTATACTATCCGTACTGACTATGCTGTTGGTACAGCTACCTCTCGGCTCTAGCTTAGACTGTGAAAGTTTTTGTGCTTGAGGTTCTGGCGAGATATTTCTAGAATGAAGCGAATCTGTGTCAGGAGAAACGATAGTGTCTTGCATAGTCGCGTCGTCTGACGGTGTACTTGTGTCTAAGGTAGTCCTCGTCACCGTCACTGGGATGTCGGAAGAGGCTTCCACTTGCGTGGGTTCAGATGTCAGAAGGTTATCGCTAACAGCTGCCTGCATTCCCGACTGACCGCCGGCAATTTGCGCTGCAGGCTCGTCAAAAGTGAAAGCTCTATAATTAAACACCGACATACGTGTAACTGTTGGAATCACATCGAACACGAATGTACTATGCCGTGTGCGAGTCGAATCGACTAAAGTTACCCTTGCATTATGTTCTCGCTGTTTCTTCTGCTGTCAGCGAACCCGTCAGGCGCAGGAAGAGTCAACAACTCTTCGGGTTGTGAATCTCTCCTTAAATCTGGCATTGGGCTTAAAGATGCCACATTAGGAGTAGGACTGGGACATGGTGAAATATCCACGCTACTGGCGGAGTCTATGGTGGGCATTAAATTGAAGTTGTCAATTTGGTCTGTTTGAAATCCGGGGATATCCAATTGCTGTTTTTTACCTAAATTATGCATTATGAGATGACCAGTTTCGAGGAAAACGTTGCGCAAGTTTTGTCGTTACGGTACAGATGACTCACCTGTTGAATTTATTGGAGAAATATCGGATGTTACAGTGATGTTTGGCATCTTACTACCTTGCTTTTCGTCCGAGGGATTATTCTGTTCATCAACAGCCGTTTCTGTATGTTCCACTAATCTTCTAATAGCTCTTTTTAGACTATTTGCTCTAAAAAAAAGATAATGCAGAAATATATATTTTGCAATTTTAATACATAATATATAAAATGTATTCACCCCCCTTACCTAGACATCACAGCATCCTTCTCCATGTAACATTTTCTTCTTTGGACTCTCTTGAGATTTGTCATTTCCTTCTCTGGCTTTTCTAAAGCACCTTTCTCTTGATCACTGCTCAAAGTATTGGTTCTTACGGTACCAACATCTGTTTCTTCCCCATTATCTGACAAGTAGCTCTCTTCTTCCGATAATGTTTGCAACAATAGATCAAGTTTTTGTTGAAGTATCTCACATTTTTCTCCCAGTTGTTGGTCCCCTGTGTTTAGACTGGCTTCCAGTATATGCGTTGCAAAATCTTTTACTGTTTCGCACAAAACTCTGTGAAGAAAGATCTCAGTTCAATGTGCCGAAACTCACAAAGAGTTGATATAAAATCTTGCAACCGACATGAAATTACTCACTTGGCACTAGATATAACTACGTTGTCTTGATCAGATTGTAAAATGTTTGTTATGTGAGCAAGAACGCTGTCTTCGTATTGGTGAGCTACGCTCAACTTTATAGCCGGGTCAGGCTGATGCAAAGTCACTTTGTGACATGGCAGAGATATGCTGCGTTCGAATGTCATAACGCTCCATCGATCCAGCATTTTCGTGCCCGCTTTTTCGTACTTTTCCAGTAACTGAGGTAAATGTGTATCATCGTCGCACGATGCACCCCAGCCTAACACACGCGCTAAGTCATTTCCTGTTCCTAAAGGCAGTACTCCAACTTGGCATTGCTTCTGCAAGTTTTAGAAGAAAAAAAAAGTTTCTACTATGAGAAATACGTATAATAAGGTATTTAGTTGCATATATTAATATTTTTTATAGAATGTTCCAGATATTTAGATTAGTCATGCGAGTTTACACTTACCGTCTGTAAACAAAGTTAACGAAGCTTCGCATACATAAAGAAGCCTAAAGCACACACACCAGTTTCATCTGGAATAAAATCATAAAAGAGACACGCCATGCAGTTTATAATCGGAAATTTGAAGAAGTTAATGGCATTGGCTGCAATATTTTTCATGGATCTGAATATTGGTACAGCTTGTGTAAGTAGTATGTCAATGTAAACATTAAAGATCGGTCTACATGTTAATAATTTGTGAATGGCGCTTTTTCTGAATCATGAGTTCGATAATAATTGCGTGCATACTGCAATTACAGCAGAATTTAATTTCATGCCCATATAACGCAAAAAATCGTCGTATATGCTAAGCCGCTGCGCAAAGAAAGAGATATGCTCGATATCAGCGCAGCCTAGAGCGCAATTAGACTTGAGAAAAAATTATAAAGACTAAAGATCCATGCTGATGAAGTAAGTAAAGTAGTTAGAATTTATGTAGGGTACGTAGGTTTACTCACGTGCATTCCTAGTCGATCGATTTCCGAAAGCACCCAACCTACGGATCCGTCTCCGCTGCACACCAGAATCCGAAAAGGATCAAAGTGACGGAACAGTCTTAATCTGGGTTAAAAGAAAAAAACAGAACACGATTTATATATTCGTTGTATTTACAGACCGGTCAGAAGGGAGTTCACATTTAAACAGAGATTTTCAATTGATCGACACTCGCATCGTGTGAGGATTCACTTACCCTGGACCTGGTCCTCCTTTTATAAGGTCGAACACTTGTGCGGGATTTAGTAATTGTTTAAATCTCCTAAGAAACTTAACACCTTGATTGTCACCAGATTTACTGTTTACAAATACTAAAAGTGGACTGCATCCCGTAGGTCTAACTGCTTCCCAAGCTTCGTCGCTACCTGATAATTTTACACAGCACATGACTATATAAACGTCGCGGGAGTTCTATATACTGTACAAGCTCAATGTTTACCTATACTATGCAAAGCCGTAGGAGGCACTACACTCAGTTTAGCTGGTCCTAGTGGACATCTGATACTTATGGCAGGCCTGCATGCTGTGTGTACAGTTGCTCTGCACCATAAACACCGCCAGTCTTGAAGCCTGAATGATGATGAATGATACATTGAACGATATTATAACTTGTCTCTATTGATTTCTTGAAATCAATAGAGTGAAAATTAGATTGTAATATGAATATACCTAAGTACAGAGCCACAAGTCTTTTCACAGACAAGACATTTTGAGGATACTGGCAAATTTCCTTCCATCCACTGATGTGGCATTGTGATGTTCTGCAACAAAAATTGATATATGCTGAACCAAGTCACAGATAAAGTGGACATATATATATATATATATATATATATATATATATATATATATATATATTTATGCATACCCCATCTTGGTCCTCAATAATATCTTTTCCAATGGATGCTAAAGTGGTCCACTTGCAATTATTTATTGCTTTTGCGCTACATCTCTTGTGCACTTTATATTTACATACTTCACAACTTAAACCATGGGAAGTAACACCTATACAATAATATTTCACACATTATGTACTTGTAATTGACATTGTTAAATAACAAATTGCACAAATAATTTGTCTATATATTGTTGAGATAACTATAAAAATACAATATATTTTCCTTACCATGCAGAGCATCTCTGCAGACATTGCAATATGTAGGTCTGGCATGACTAGTTGCATACCATTGATGATTACCTCCTAATAACTCGGCAGTTCCAGGATCAACCTGAGAACGACTTTCTGTCGTTGTTCTTAATGCTTGTAACCATTCCTCCATGTCTTGTCTGTTTTCACCACAGAGAACCAATGATCTAAGGGGAGTTATCACCTAAAACATAAAAAAAAATATTATGTAATAATACTTCAGTAATGTCATATTAAAAAAAGAATGTTATAATATATTAAATCCTACAAGAAAAATGTAAATTTATGATATAAACTAAGGCTTTATTTCTCTGTGTATACTCTGTGTTCACAGAGTGTATTGGTAAGACAACAAATCAAAAGTACTGATGACTGAAACATGCAAGCAACAGCCTTTGAAACAACAGGTGAATTAAAACAGGCCACTGCCGCCTTCTCTATCTCACGAGCGAGAGAATCACTTTCGTTCACGGTGAAAAGCAGCAGCAGCAGCGGAAGATCTTGGAGAAGAGCGACATCGATGGAATTTGGGTGCTCACACGTGTATGTGTGTGTGTGTGTGTATGTGTGCACGTTGATACCGAACCAATAGTCTACCGACTATAAACAATCGATAATGGTATTGCTAACAGACCGAGATAGCTAAAGAGCGATTATTATGCAGCTAAGGACCTAATCGCAATCCAACAGATATAGCGGCGTACCCGCATCAGTCCCGCGGGCCTAACCTTGGCAACGACGATACCTTGAATCGGGAGCGGGTTCTCCGCTGCTTTGACGACATTTGAACTGCGACTCGCGACGCGGAGGCGGCGGCGGCGGTGGCGGCAACGGCGACGGCGACGGCGACGAAAACGATGACGACGGCGGAGACATTCGCACAGCAAATGTACACGAAAACCCGCGCTTCAATTTACCGTCCCGACGAGCATTTGACGATTCAACGAGCCTCCCGTCGCCGCGACATGTCATACATGCGCACTTGTGACGTAGCGCGTCCGAGAGGACCAGAGACGACTCGCAAACAGCGTTTGCCGCAGCATCGGCGACGGTGGCTGCGGCTGCGATAGCGGCAGCAGCCGACGCGACGCATCGGCTCGCCCGTCTTTCTCTTAGCTTTTGTAGCCGCCAACGTCATCGCCTCTGTTACGAGCAACATGCCCTATTTCCCATGGCGCATGTCACGGCGCGGCGTTCCGCGTCGCTTAGAAATAAATATCGCGCGCCGGAATCGGCAAGTGTGTATTGTGTTCCCAGAATGTTCGTCGCTCGTGACACACACGCGCGATACCACGTGCGCCATTGTGTCGCCTTGACGGCCAAGATGACGCCGACGACCGCGACGCCGATGCGCTTTCGCGCCGTCTCGAGTCAAGTCACGAGGGAGTTGAGGCGCGATGCAACACAGCTGTCGATATACCGACGTAGCATGGCTGTCAATAGCCAGCTGGCCGGCTGGCTGACTGGCTGGGGACAGCTGGCTGTGCATCCGGACGCGTTATCGCGCGTGCTTATCCACCGCGAGAACAAAGCCTCGCGCCCTCGCACTGTCACGCGCTGAAGCGAGCCACACGTGTTGATCCTTATTGACAAGAGGACACAGAGTGTATCGAAGTTACGTACGCTATCTCCGCGGATAGACGTGCCCTCCGTGGCGAAGTTTTCGAAAATTCTCTCGCGATATTCCTTGAGAGACTCGCCAGTCGGATCCAGCTGTCTTCTCTTCGTGATTTTTGTGATTCGAGAGATATTATAAGAGAAATACTGTTTCCTACACGTATTCGTTTTTCTTCGTAAATTTTGCGAGTCGCGATCAGCCACAATTGCCATTTCAAATGTAAAGTCGATCGCGCAATCGATCGCATAATCGATCGCGCGATCGACCGTGCGCGAGTCGATCGGTCTTTGAATTTTTCCGCTTTTGCACCCCTGAGTTTTTGGCCAAATGATTGCAATAATTTTTATCGTCGAGAGTAAAACGGAGAGGAGAGACTGGTGATTGAATATATTCGTTTATATGATGAAACGTGATCACATTTATCTGTCGCGACATTTCTAGAATGTATCGTGTGGCTCTTGTGCAGTACCTAGGAGGGTGAATAACACCCCTGAACAAGGGAGAACGCCTCTTTAGCTCAGTGGTAGAGCACTGGTCTCGTAAACCAGGGGTCGTGAGTTCAAACCTCACAGGAGGCAATATCTTTTTGTTACTGGGAAACAATATATTTTTAACACGGTTACTATTACATATACCCAGGTAGAACAGAAAGTCATGATGACATCAAAATGACGTCAAAGTGATGAGGAAAACTAGTTTTCTCATCATAATTCGGTCATTATGCCCGTCATTTTGATGTCATTTTGTTGTCATCACGATTTTTGTTCTGCCTGGGTATATATATATATATATATATATATATATATACATATGTACACACACATATATATATATGGCATAAAACATTAAATTATTATTTTAAACTTTAAAAATTATTTTCTATATTTTCTACACAAATTTTTAAAAATTTTCAAATATCCATAATCGTGCGCACAAAAATTGTTTGCGGAAGATATACGCACGAGTTTTTTTAATAACAAATAAAATACTATAAAATCGTGATATGCGAACGCCGAGGGGGCTTACGACAACGTGAGCTTGCTTCAGCAAACTATTATTTCATCAAACAAGACCGATTGATTTTTTTGCTCTTTTTATTAGCAGGCTCGACCCCAACGATGATTCCGACAGCCGTCCCTCGGGTCTCGTGTTTATTACGAGGGCGACTTCGCGAGTTCGCGAGTCGAACGAGTCGGTGCAAATAACGATCCGTGAATTACTGACGACGTATAGGTGGACTCGGCGACACCCCCTATCGTGTATTTACTTCTTTATCGTCGCAGCCACTTTTCAACCCTGCGAGTGGGTTGGTATGTATATATACGTAAGTAAATAGGCAGACAGGCTCATCGCGACCATCAAGTAGGACAAAAAAAGTACTTCATCACACACACGCGCGCGCGCACGCACGCACGTGTGAGTGTGCATGCTACGAAGCAACATTGAATGCCAGGTGAGATTGAGTCTGTCGGTCGCGGCCTTTTGTGTTATCCATTCGTCGCTTTTATTCTGTGGATCGCGATATCGAGAATTCGAACGAGACGAGGCGGCCTTTGTGCATACAGCCGACCTATTCATCGCGCAAAAAAAGAAACGCGGTCATTTCGTCACGTCTATCCTTTTCTTCGCTCTCTTTTTTTTCTCGCTGTCCCTACGAGTGAATGTAATCGGCATATTATTCTTTTCGCGGAAATCACGCGGTACACAACGTATGCGAATTTTCTCAAGTGCGATACAAATCGCGTCGCGCTCACACGTGTCTCATTGACACTCGTGAAACGCAGCTTTAAAAAGCCATGTAAATGCATGTAGATTTTCTCTTCGATAAGCGAGTTTAACTGATCTCCTACGAAATTGTCGGTTTCGAAGTGTTCGAGTGCCATATTGTTCGTAGCAATCCAGCCATATAATAAAGACGACACAAAAACAATGGATAATTTCGGCAGCGATATTGTGGATTCGCGATAACGATACACGTCTTGCTTTGTGTGCAACAACCACGGCGGAGAATAACTTCTGATTACTTAAAGCGCGAGGAATCATTGCTACAATTAAATATTGCAAATGATGTTTCTTAGAGATTTGAGGAGATATCAACGAGCAAAGCTAGCGAAACACAAAGTACGGGGTATCGGTACTGTACCTGGCGCAATGGCTCAATTTTTCTTGTTAGATTCCTTCAAACACCAGCCCTCACTGTTTCATCGATATTAAAAAAGCAAAGGCGCAATACGACGCGATTATTACTTGTACAATATAAACGCGAACCGCGTCGCGTAAAGCGCTTTAATGTCGCAAATTATCTTGTATCTTGAGAGCTCGTGCGAATGAAATTGAAAGGCAAGATAAAGCGAGGCAATAAGTGTTAATGGACTTTCTCTGTAGCGCGCGACGCGAATATTCATCCTTTCCTATAAAGGCAAGAACATGGTAGATATAGTTAAATCATGAAGACCGAAGAAGACAGAGAAGCTATTCTTCGCAGCTCCTTTCCGCGCGTCTCTCATCGTAATACATCGATTAGTCATCGTCATCGGACAACTCGACCGATTAATCATCAGTTCAGCGTTAGACACGCGACTGATTACCTTTCGTATCTATATGCGTACATCCCTTAAAGTCTATCCCTGAAATTGTGGCCGACTCGAGGACAAGAGGGAAAAAAGGAAAGAGAGAGAGAGAGAGAGAGAGAGAGAGAGAGAGAGAGAGCGCCCGAGTTTGCAGAAATAAAAATTACACGATTCAACCGAAGGGAATATTTCTCCCAGTCCTGAAATTAATTTTCTCGGGTTTCCGAAGAAGTGGGTCAGTCAGACGACCGCTTCCGCAACCAAACTCTTCGCTTTCGCTTCGGTGAGGAGAATGTGAGTGCTTCATACCCTCGGACTACCGGAATTTTAATCTGTTAACAGTTTTAATCACTAATCGTGCGGCTCACGGTCTCGGGTGCAAGATAATGGAAACATTTAGACACGCACTTTCAACCAGGTCAGACGCGACGCAAGTACTCTCTACTGGGTCAGATATGACGCGGGTACACTCTACTTACTAAGTGCGCAATTAAGTATCCGGGTTTCTTTGATCAATGAAAAATGGAAAATTTCAAGAGAAATACAAAAAATGGTTTATTCAAAGTATCGTTTCTCGCTAGCTACACATTCTTGCTATCTCTCTGGCAATACATGAATATCGCGACGATAAAACGACGAGTCTTTGGATCGAAACCATTCATCCAACCAATTTTGCACTTCTTCGAAATTGGCCAAGTGTTGCCCAGCCAAGCCATGCGCTATCGACCGGAACAAGTGATAATCGGAAGAGGCCAGGTCTGGTGAATACGGCGGGTACTTCAGCTGCACTTTTTTTCAAGTTAAAGCAGAAAAGCAAAGCTTCCCGCAAATGCTTATTTGGCACAAAACTCGACATCTTCGTTGTTAGAAAAAATATTTTTGCGTTGCGATATGTGTTGATATTACGACTGGTTATTGTTAACAGATGTCCAAGCTATAAAAAAACACAACTTCAGACATGTATGTCGACTACATGTGTCGTTAGCGCCATCCATGTGTGAAACCCGGAAACTTAGTTGCGCATCTAGTAATTCGTTTAGCGTGTAGCTCAGCGTGAACCTTCTCTCTCTCTCTCTCTCTCTCTCTCTCTCTCTCTCTCTCTCTCTCTCTCTCTCTCTCTCTCTCTCATGTACACGCATATGCGACACCTGATATCGTCGATCGATATGTCCTTTTTGTAAAAAAATATCAGTAAAATTTTACGCGACAGCGAAATAACTGAATGAGTCCCGTCAAAACAATCGGTCTCATGTTACCAGATATATACAACATATTATTTTCAGTTTCGGCTTACATAAAGCACCGATCGCGGAATTTTGACCGCGTGTATACGCGTTTAGATATTTTGAGCTTCTCTCAGTTCCCCTGTAAAACAATCACGCCGGCTCCGCTTGCAATCCTTCGCGTGACTGTTTTTTTTTTGCCGACAATTTGGAGCTCACGTCAAGACGATGTATCGTCCGTCTGTGTGCTATCGCGGCGTCCAAATACGTCTCAATTCTCCCTTCAACAATTTCTCCTCCAACAGCTGAAAAGATCCGTAGAGTGTCCCGCGCGTCATGAGAACGTTGATGCCGATTTGTGCCGCATGTGTGTGTGTGTGTCGCCTAGCTCGCTCGAGACGTATACCGAGAATAAGAGATACGTTGAATAAATGTATCTGTATCTATACGTAGGCGCGATAACTGAACGTAATAACGCGGATCGTTCAGGCGAACACCAAAGATAACTCCCGTCATATTTTCGAGAGTGTCAGATCGCGAGGTACGGAGAGATGAAAAAGCCAAAGGGTGTGTGTGTGTGTGTGTGTGTGTGTGTGTGTGTGTGTGTGTGAGAGAGAGAGAGAGCACAGGTAAGTTGTTCGTCTCTTCTTTTCGACCTACGACAGCTCCGTATTGCGCGGCAAAAAGGAGACATTCGAGAGTACCACTCAACCCTCAGGGGTGGTTACGGCTTGCCTCAGCTTGCGTATACGGCAGGCATACATATTTTATGAACAAATGTAGCCCTCGGCTGAGTGACAGGGAGGGAGAAAGGGCAAAGAGGAGAAAAGAGGAGAGGAGAGGAGAGGAGAGGAGAGGCATGTCGCGCGTCAGGAAATTCCGGCGCGCGCGGGCGTGCGGGCCGTGAGAAAACGAGGCCGTTGAAAGCTGAATTCTCAATATTGTATACTGGATGCTGCTTGTGCTTGCGCGTGTGAACGGCAAATGCCGTGACCTTCTGACCTGGAAATCCATCCTGACGCGAGCCTGCCGAATCCGTTAGCTGGAAGGGGATCGATCGTCACTTAAATTACAGCTGCGGATGCCTCGGTCGCGCCGCGAGATGACATTAGCTCGCCGGGGTTTATTATCGCGCGATTGCTATCTAGTTCGCGCCCTGTGATAATACGGGCCGGAGTGGGTCCCTCCGCGGCGGTGAGCGCGGATTCGGGTCGCACATGCGCAAGTACGTACGCACGATGATGGACGGGACGGTGACGCACCTGAGCCTCGTTCAGCCTCGGACAATGCCGGAACGCCGATAAATTTCAACTTTTTCTGCCGTTTATGCGGACTTTCCTCACTCGTTCGCCAAGATTAACCTATCTCGCCTCGGAGAGGTGTATTTTCGGGAATTTCTAGTCCCGCCAGATACGAAACGAGTTCTCCAGTCATCGGGGAGGCGCTGGCGGTGTGGCGTAAAACGCTGTTTCGGCATTTACGGCAAAAACGGGCTCTCTCTCTCTCTCTCTCTCTCTCTCTCTCTCTCTCTCTCTTTTTCTCAGCTCGCAAACTCAACTTCAGTCGATATCTACTAGCCGTCACAGACTGCCACAAAACCCCCTGCTAGCGTTCCACCATCGTCATCGTCTTGGAAGCGCAATCGGATCAAAGTTGTTTCGCGGGAGTGCGAAACGAACGACGGGAAGCCACTTTTCACCCGTCCCGACGCAGATTCGCGATACGACACTGTAATTGTCTCGTGAAAAACGCATCTTCGTTGTCGAGAGAGAAAAAGAGAGAGAATGCTTAGTCTGTTGGTACTGACGCGCCATAACGACCGCAAGGACCCTGACATTTGACGTCGGAAAACAAGTCTTAAATTAGAATTAAGGTGGTGAACGGTGGTCGCAGGAAGGTCGACGACGGCCAACAGTCTCGCGTGTAGTTACGAGCCAGTCACGTGCTGTCCGAGGAGTAACTAATCTTTGTTAGGATATCACCCAACCCTCGGCTGGTGTAATCTAACGTGTCGAGGCACGAATTTATCACGGGGATTGTATCGAGCCAACCGTGTGTCCTCTCTCTTTCTCTCTCTTTCTCTCTCTCTCTCTCTCTCTCTCTCTCTCTCTCTCTTTCTCAGCAAGCTCTTAAAACCACGCAGTTTAATTAGCCGCACGGAGCCGCACCACATCGACTTCACTGTCCCACCCTGTTTTGTGTCGCGACTCATTACGTTATCCAGAGACATGTTGGTGTCTCGCGCCAAATAAACGCGTGGAGCATCCTGCTAGCAAGGAATGTCCTTTAATTAATAACTAAAATTCTACGTGGTTATTTGCAAAATGTACAGGACTTTCTCGTTCAATTTGACCTAATCATAACATCACTTCAAGGAGGTGGAGGTTACCTCTATGGACTTTTGAGCAGAAAATACACGAAAAGAGGCAGTAGGTAGGGAACGGGCTTTGCTAAGTAATTAATTTATTCAAACCATTCAATATATGGTAAAGTAGAGTATTTGTTCCTCCTCATAATTTAACGGTCCCGGTAACAAATTACTTTTATCAATGAGTAATAAATATAACTCTCTTTATGCAACTCAATATGATTATGTATAAGTGAGATCAATAAGTATCACATGTCAACACGAATAAGGGTAACGGTTACAAGAAAGTTACTCTCATGAATGAGTATATTTTCATCAATGGATATACCGTGTATAATAATGAACTATTTTAAAAAGTATTATATTCCTGTCCAGTCTTGTAAAATTATTACTACACAAAACTATTAAAACATAATACTTGGCGTGAAATTATTTTCACAAAGCCAGATTGTCTGATGTCATGCATTTAAAAAAAAAAAATAAATGGAATGTAAAAGTACACGCATAATATTCCATTTAAACGTTTCACATACGCCGCTATTTTTAGCGGTGCGCGCGTGCAACAAGCGCCGTCGGCTGGATCTGCGCGCGCGGTCGCTGCATAATGGACGTATTTGCACGGAGGATACACGGACGAGGATACGAATTGGAGTGGTACGCGAATATTCTTCCGGTTGCACGCGGATGCGGGGTTACATTACCGTGCCGTGCTGGGCTTGGCTGTACGGCACGTTAAAGCCGGGCGTTTACAACCGGCAAACAGATCGAGACGCTCATATGTACACCATCGCGTGTATTTAAGGCATTTGTCGTTATGTTAATATTATTTGCCCGAGACACGGTTGTCAAAGGTGGGAAGAAGAGAGAAAAGTCACACACATACATACACACGCGCGCGCGGGCGCGAAATTGCGTTCTCGTTCACTCGCAAAGTAATTATATTCGTGTAATTTGTATAATTACCTAAATTACTTGTTTATCTAGCTTGGTTATCATTGCTTTCGCGCAATTCTCATATGAGCGAGCGGACGTCATCAGGAGAGAGTTCTTGCAACCATCATATTTTTAATTGCACAAACTTCGCCTTCGCGTGACAATCCTGACGGGATCGTGCCATAAGGAAGGAGGAATCACGCAAAAGTGGGTTACTCGCGAGCGATTCGCAGCTGCACGCGCGCGGCCGACAATTGCGGCATTAAAATTAATTAAACTCTGTTATCGAGGGTCTGATTCACGCTGATTACACGGCGTTGTTCGCGCACAGCAAATGACACTGGCGTACAAATACGCTAAATTGTCCTGCCCGACGAAACACAGAGCTCTAGTTAGCTCCGTTCTTATTCGATTGGCCGCGATTCGACAATTCGAACGGACGCGTGAACGGCGGAATACGAAAATTCCCTCACGTTTTGCGCGCGGACTCTTCGAATTGTGAGTTCACACACATACACACACATGCGTACGATCACGTCACTCGCTCGCCGAATTCTCCGACCGATTTTTAATGGACACTTGACCTTTTCCGTCGCCGAGTTTCAATCCCTATCCCGTGCGCTCGTCGAATATGGGTCGCGACTGGATTACGTTCTCTCGGCAGGTTCAGCTATAATGAGATAAAACAGCGGGGAGCGGTGATTTTATTCGGGCGATTATATGCTCAAGTGCCTTTCGAAAAGTTCCTTTCGTATAATATAAATAACACAAACGTCAATGGTAATTGAAATTCAATTAATTTAATAATTATCCCTGCTACGTTAAGCGGAATATTCTCCCGCGCGATCGTATCGCTTCGCGTACGCTCGATTATATTTATAGGCGTATAATTCATACAAACACCAATTTTCTTTTTAACGATCGAGCCGGTATTTATAGCCGATTGTTATCCTCGCGCATAATCGCAGCTTCGCGTATGTATTATTTTTCGATATCCACAAAAGTATAACTTTGCAGTCCATCAGATATAATCTCTGAATAGAGATATGTCGATTCGTACATCGTTCGTTATCTCGTTAACGTTTTAACCGACAAAGCGACGGTAATTAGAAATCGACACTGCGATTATTGTTCTTTTGAAAAAATCAAAGCTTATTCACAGATTATATCATTTCTAAAGAACGACCTTTCAAACACAGGCTCGTGAAAGAGAAAATCGCAAAATACAGCTCCGAATGGCTGTATAACGATCTATGAATACACCTTTGTAATCAGTTGCGTTTCCCATCGTGGAGTTATTTACGATCACTAAATTGTGCCACGTTAAACATTAAACAAATAAAGAAAAATCACCGAGTGAAGCTTGGAAAAATATAAGTGTCAGAGAAGCAAAATACAAAAATGAAAGTGAAAAGCACGATATACTTGAGGGTTTCGGTCGTAGTAATTTCCGTCGTTAATAAAACTCGCGTGGTCACGTTGAAGAAATATTTATCGAGAACGATATTCGATAGCGGGGGGGGAGGGGGAGGGGGGCCGGACCTGTCCGTATGGGCGGGTCGCATTGAAATGCGGGACGGCATGAATATGTTCACGGGCAAAAAGCGGATAGGGGCGAGGTGCGAAGTTATGTTAGGTCCTTTTATAGTACGTACACTAACGCGCGGGTGGATTTCTCTTCGTCGTGATGTGTTCGCGCGTGCGTGTACATGTATGTGTACGTGTGCATGTGAAAGCGCGATCACCGGGGCAAGTCACCGTGCGGAGGAAACGTCCGGAAAATTGATCGACCCGTTAAACCCCACCTTCCGCCCATTCCGCGGTCAATAAATACGCGTAGTTTTCAAATTGAAGCCGCTTTGTGCTTTGTGTAATTTCACGGCTGTCAAGAAAGCAATTTCTCGCGTTTCGTTTCCCCCAAATCGCTGCCTCGCTCGAAACGAGCGCTGTGTCGTCGGTATTTGTGACGTTAATAAAATGGTAATCACGCCAATTTTGCTAATTAGTCCGCGGTGCTTTTTGCCTGTTTCAAAAGAATCGAGATGCGGCGGTATAAGCACGAATATGCCGGCGCACAGTAACGCTGATCCGAACGTAATTAACGACAATCCTTTACAGCGATCTTTACTTTTTTGTCCTTTATCCTACAATTTCTCTTTTATAGCGCGTGCTTTTATAGTGCTCCTGGTAAACACGCGCGTTCATCCCTTGCTCGAGGAAATACAGAATTCTATAAAAATCCGAGTGCAAATATAAAGAAGAAAAATGGCATCGTCGGTACAGCTAATTGAAGCGACCTCAACATTAATACGGAGAGACTTTGCCGATCATTAATTCCGCGAAACAGGAAACTTACTCACGAGCGATGCAAATGTCGCGCAGTGCGGTTCACTGACATAGTTGCGCGGAGAGTAATTGAACGAATCGCTCCGTTAATTGGCCTTACGCGGAATTGTATCGCACGTATGCATGAAAACCGCGACGTTACTTGCACAGTATAATGGTCTCGCGGTATAAGAAGGGCGAAGCCTGTGCGAATTAACCGCAAGGGCTCGCGTGATGATGTACGCATGCGTTTCTGTTTCGATTTTCTGAATTACCATGTGTGTGTCGCGCTAGTTAAAAATGAATTTATCGCCGTCCCTTTTCGCCTTTGCGCAGGTGAGCAATGTTTTCACGTTGTATGTCGCATGTCGCGCGGAATTGCGTCTTGGGGAAAGAGAGACAGAGACAGAGACAGAGAAAGAGGAGGGAGTGTTTGCACAAGGGAACGAGAATATGGAACTATGAAGAAAATCCCTCTTGCTCCAGTTATGCGATATTACTTTTCGACATGATAATTGTAACTCTTGTGATATCGATAATATATTATGCGTCACCATCGGCGACACGAATGAATCGAGGACAGACGCATCATCGAAATAAATAGAAATTTAGATCAGTCTGACGATCACGAGTCTCTCTCTCTCTCTCTCTCTCTCTCTCTCTCTCTCTTTCTCTCTCTCCCTCGTTCGCTCTTGAATTTCCGTTTCGTGGATAAGCGTCGATCTTTCGTGCGGCGGAACGTACGCGCGCGCGCGCGAGAGAGAGAGAGAGAGAGAGAGAGAGAGAGAGAGACATACGAGAAACGCGAAAACGTCTCGAAATTTGTTATTCATTTCGTCGTGTCGCGAACGTATCGTTTCGTTCTTGACGACGTTAAAAACGCGGCTTTACGCGGAATTAAATGTATTAGAACTTTCCAGGAAAGGCGGACACTTAAAATCTCTGACGTCAGACTCGTGTATACGACGGGCGCCGGATAATCGGGCGCGGGAAATACCACCGGCGTGGCGGGGAAAATGCCGTAACGCCGTAACCGTTACGGGCGGCAGCGCTGCGAGACGAATTGCCGATTATGTTGCCGCGGTCTGCGTATTTACCGCGCGCGCGATGAACATTCATGCGCGCCGGCCGCGCGCGGGCACACACGGCGCTTTTCGCAAGGGCTATAAATAAACGGGCATGTAGGTGGTAACGTGTCGGTGGTCCGGCAATACACGATGCACACACAGTTTAGGTGTATCTATATTTATTAATTTAAGACAAGCCGCGAACTGACACCGCGAATCGACTCGCGCGCGCGCTACTACTCCCTTATGCGCGCGTAAAAATAACGGCTAGACTCCGGAATATCCGAGATTGAGAGAGACGCGTGTCTGTGTTAAAAGCGCCCGCGAGCATCTGATCTCGGCAACATCTCGGACGCTAATTAACGCGGCTATCGGTGAATTTCGCGCACGTATGTCGATACGAATCGCAGGCTCCAACGTGCTGCGCGAGATTTCAAGAGCAAGCTCGATTCGTACGCGAATGAATGTCGATTAAAATAGTTCCATCCAGGTCAGAGGATTTAATTGGACATCTGAGTGGCACGGGGCTGCTAGATCGATATCGTAATTAAGAGTTTTGCCCGAAACTGGCGCTCTCTCAAAACAAAAAGAGAGGAAGAGGAAGGGAGCGAAGGTAAAGAGGAGGAGGAGACGAGTCGCGTCTAAATCAGTATACTCGTTGGTAATTCCTGGTACAGAATGGCGAGAGAGCTTCACGTGCCAATAAAGCTGACGTTGTATCGTAAATGCGGTTTGCTTACAAAGAGAGAGTAGAAAGAAAGAGAGAAAGAGAAAGAGAGAGAGAGAGAGAGAGAGAGAGAGAGAGAGAGGGGAGAGAGAGAGAAAGAGACGAATAACGACGACGCACTTTCCTCTTCAAAAGAGACCCCTTTTTATCGCTCTGTTCTTTCTCCGTTGTTAGAAAAAGTTCGATGGAAAACGCTTCCAACCCTTTCGCGCGTAATGCCTCGCACACGCCCCATGTGAAAAGAGTTGCACCGACAAACGTTTTAATAAAGCGTCCGCAAATACCTCTGCGGAGGACATAAACCGTAAAAACAATTATAGCGTATGAGAAAAATTTTCCGTGCGCGTACGCTCATGCGATGGAAAGAGATATCGTATTTTTTTACGGAAAGAAAGAAAGAGAGAAAGAGAGAGAGTGAGGGAGAGAGAGGAGGAGAGAGATTTGACAGGATCGCCGAGAGCGATAAATGGTGCATGTGCGTTCGGATGAGCGTTGCACTCTCCGCTCAAGCATCCTTACGTCCGCACACGCGTGCATTAAGTGTAATTGTGTTACACGTCACGTCACGTATTTCGTCACGAAATGTTAGCCCGACACGTAATTCGAGAGCGGTACCTTTCAACTATCTCGTCTTGCGCACTTTTTATCTTCGACCAACAAAGCCATCCGCGGCTACATTTCGAGAGTTTGCTTTATCTCGTGTGTCAAGGTTGAAGATATTATTCACAATATCGACAGATTCGACGGACGTATGTATGTATATGTGTGTGTGTGCATGTGTATGTAGCAGACGGACGAAAGATCATAAATTGTGTAGGGATCAAGCAATAATTATTTACCGTGTGCATACCGTGTGCCACATAAAGATACGGGAGCACCGTAGATCACGGGGGACTATTCGAAGAGGCATCCTTTTCCGCAGCTCGATCGTACGGTATCGGTAAAAATAGCCGGAACTATCGGAAACGACCCGTACTCTCACTCTCTCTCTCTCTCTCTCTCTCTCTCTCTCTCTCTCTCTCTCTCTCTCTCTCTCTCTCTTACTAGGCTTTTACGTAAGACGCGCATCCATCTTCGTCCGTTTCTTTTCGCGGAGGAAGACGTATGTATGTAACGCGGTGCGAGTGCGATCCTTCAATCGCGAACTGCAGCCGCAGACGCGAAGTGACGCGACTTCGTCTCTCGACCCTCGCGGGGGGTCCCCTCGAGGCCTTTAATATTCTATAAATTCTCTCGCGGTCTTCTCCCGCCGACGAGAAGCTTCCGACGAAAAGTAGTTATAGAGAAGTAGAAGCGGAAGCTCTAAAGATATCGGCAGCCGATGTTTCTGCAGTACGCTTGGAACGTCACTGTAGCCTTTTACATCCTCGCGAGGGGAGAGGGGAGTTGCGACGTTTGAATAATAAATGACAGTTAAAAGGAGACTCGCGTTCCGCCACGTTGACACTGTTGTCTATGTATTTTTTGCCGCGCGGATCTGAAGCCACGGTCGCGAGGCGACCACGCGTGGCGTGGACACAATTAGCGGTTTAGCGATTCAGCGATTCAGCGGCGAAACGAGCGAGTCCTTGTCGCTCGTGACTAAAACGATAAAACATAAGTAATGAAGGACTCAAATCGAGCGAGGGTGAACACGGCGGGCGGCAGCGGCCGTATATACGTTAATGTTATACCGTACGCCGTAAGACGCAATAATCCGAAAATCCCACGGTAAAGGACGGTAATAAAAGAAGTGGAGACGTACATAATAGAAGAAGGGTCGCTCATAAGTCAACCGTTTGCCTCGTAGAAGACGAGGGAGAAAGTATAAGGCTAGCCATTAGCGTCTTCAGCCCCTGCTAGCTCGCGGCTGATGCATAGAAGCGGTATTTTGCGCGTCGGTCGCGCAAAATCCTCTTTCTCTTTCACCGATTTGTACAACAAGGAGAACCTTGTAAATTCTCGTTAATTCTCTCGCCATGTAGTTACACTGTGGCTCGTGCGGGAAGATCTTGAAGACACCTCCATCGGAACGTTTCTGGTGTCGCGGACCCCTTGTCCTCTTCCTCTTCGCCCTGATGGCACTTCGCCATTCCTTGCTTTGCATCTGCTTTCTCTTCAGTTTTACGCGATATCTCAAAATTGCATCTCGCTCGCATAATCGCCCGCAAAAGCACCGAGTTTGCCCGCGACACGGAGAGACAAGCGAGGCGTTTTTCTAGACGATAATGTTAAGTCGTGCACACACACACACACACACACATGCACACATACTTCGAGAGCAGGTCGTTACAATCCGGGTAGTGTAAAATTTTACGAGAAACTCGGCCGAGATATGTCCTAGCGCGGTGAATAGCGTGACCCAGGCTGAGCACAAGTTGGCTAATGGCCATTAAAACGGCGGGAGTGCATCGCGGATATTACCTGCGCGCTGCACGCTATCGCAGCCCTTTATCGCGGCTGGACACTCGTTAAAAATTCATCTTGATTCGTGCGACGAATATTCCGCCAAGAA